>NC_049203.1:61341834-61641834 GCF_013347855.1 Anguilla anguilla | reverse complement strand
CCTTTCGAATGCGTGCCAGTCGATCATCCATCGCCTTCATGTCCAAACTCAGTTCTGCCGTTACAACAAACACACGTCGACAGATGAAGTGCTTATGTTAGCCCGCACGATGTTCTCTATAGACCGCAGACATCTGAAAGCCAACCATCAAAGCAGGCCTGAACTGAGCTCATCGACTATCAGCGAAGACCAGGGTGAAAACGTCTCCACGGCAACATTTCAAGCACGGGAGACATCAAAGAAAAGGAGTGAAAGCGGGAGGGGCAATGGGCAATTCTTTTTTTTTTTTACCATCATCTTCTCGAAGAGGTCCACGATCTCCTTCTCGGACAGGTTCATGCTTCGGTCGTCGAAGAGCGGCTGGGGGACTGGGAGCTCGGCCTGGGCGGACTGGGAGTCGGTGGGGTGCTGGATGAGCGGCTTCTCCTTCTTCGTGCCCGCCTTCCTGAAGCTGGTGATCCTGTCGCGCTGTAGGGGGCGACACCCAGAAATAAACCACGGCACCCGCGCCAACGCTGTCCTAAAAGGATGCACTCGCAGGCCCTTTCAGCGACCCCGCTGATTCATTAAGGAAAAACCCACAGTATTCATCCGGTTGACTTTAATGAAGAGCGCACGTCGAAACATTGTTCACTTATTAATGAATCGGTGGGAGAAGCGAAATTGTTCCTGGGTGCATTCCCTTTCCTCAATTATTGCTCCACTTCGCATGGGGGAGAGAAGTCAGACTGTGACATAACAAGCCACAGGCAGCCATGCGTCAAGTTACTCTAACACTTCATCTTCTCACTCGGTTTTCAAAACCCTCCATGCCGCTAACTAGCTACTCCTGTCAGACGTTCACAGCGTGGTCTATATGTAACTGTCTTCAGTACGGCAGCCAGCAATGTCTACGCACTCATAATGAAAAAAATCTACAGTCAAAAAGGAGAGCTAAAGGAAACTTACCTGACTTACCTGTGCTCTTACCTGTGTTCTTACCAAGGACATGGAAACATCTGAATGTAATGAAAGAGTGGTGATGTATGCACACCTACAGGTTCGGTGCTTATGGGCTGCATTTCCACGTGATGGAAATGTTGCCGTGTGATGTTGACAGCAGAGAGGATTAGAGACAGGGTGAACTAGATGGATGCAATGCACAGCTGTCTACAACCTACAGCTGTACAGCATCACTGTGAATGACATAACTGCCACTGTGCAGGATCAAACAAGCGCTGTCATCCTCTTTCACAGTTACCATGTCAGAGAGGGTACCGAAACCATGCTGGCGTCGCTGTTAGTAACCATTGACAAAAATGGGCTTAGGGGGGGTCATGCAAAATGAATGGATGTGCACCCGGATGAAATGGAAGAGGAACTTAAATAAATAATTACAAGGCGATTAAGGCAAACACTGCAGAAGACTGAAATATTTGTGGAGAGACAGATGGAAGCCAAACCCGATCCTACCTGAGCCTGATCAAATTTGAGTTTGGAAACCGGCACAAAACCTTTAATTGTTTTTAGACTTTGATTAGTCCCTTTTTATTCAGGACACAAGAAAATAGGGCGTCGATGAGACTTAGGGAGATTATGAAAATGTCTGGATGAGTTTTTCAAAATGTGCTCACAATTACAGAAGGGATTACTTGTCAAAATACTCAACTGTAAACACTGAAGCCACATGGAGAAGAACCTGCTCATTTGTCCCTTCATTATGAACATTATGAATTCATTATGATTCACATTTTAGATTTCAATATATTTTACTCAGAACAGAGGTTTCACATATATAGAAAAGTTCAATTCTGGTTATATTTTAACCTATTGTAGTGGGCAAATATCATTTATGTCATATGAGTTCTCTGGAATATTTTTTAATAGCTAAATAACAAACAGCAATGATGCCTACCAACAAGTACAGACAAGGCTTCGTTTCCACGTGCTTGGACTTTCCAGAAACCAGCCGCAGCTATTCTATAGCAGTTAGTCATGGAAGTTCCAAAGGAGAACGATTGGTAATTAGTCTAAAATTCACGTGTCCACAAATATTTCAGATTTATATTAAAAATATTCCATGCAGCCTTGAAAGCAAAAAGAGAAAATAAAAATGAAACGGAAACGAATGACAAACCAAGACACCTTACCACGTCATCAGCCAATGTTTTAATGTGTATGTTCTGTAGAAGGGAAGGGACAGCACAGAAATGAGATCCAACTTAAACAACACGCCAGCAGGGCCGTATCCTGGCGGTGCAAACGCTGGCAAGGGCGCAAGTGTAAAAAACGCGGCGGGCTTTTTCTCTGCATTTGGGAAACGCAGGTCCCGCGCGAAAAGCTTGCGCCATTTGCCGACGGCGTTTGCACCCTTAAAATACGGCCCGTGGGGAGTGTGCACGGGACGGTCCCGTCCGCTGCACACACACGGTGACAGGCTGAAACAAACACACACACACACACATGCACAGATGAAGGGCGTCCCAGAGACCCGTGCCGACACATGAACAAACAGACACATAGCGTCCCAGCAGAGCTACTCATCCCCCCCCCACACCGGCGAGTGGATTATCAGCATTACGGAGAGAGTCATCTGTGCTTGGTCAACACGGCACACGGCATTTTTCAACTCACCGCACTACACACAAGAGCATCTTTGTAAAACTATAGCTTCTTTGGGCTGGTGGGGATATTCGCTTGCCCTGATTAACATAACAGTAATATAACTGAGTGAGATGAAGAAACTACCTTGGCTGTTTTTTCAAAGGGAACATTTTGCTTGCTAGCACCAGATGATTAACTAGTTAACTGTGTGAGTCTTAAAAGAGACAATCGTTTTGTAATGACATTACTTAAAACGACACAAGGGTCAAATGACGAGTACCTGAATTGTTAAGACACATTGCTTGATAACACAAATTAACATATGTATTCATTTACTGGTGCAATAAGAGCAAGGATGAACAATATAGAATATGTTTTAATATATTAGAATCTTGCTTTGTTATCAGGTTTTATGCAAGCTAAAGTAAGCTACTGTAAGAAGCCATTTTCAAGGGGGACCAATCTAAAACAGTATGGCAGCTGGCCTCCACTGTCAATATGATAATATCAGTGGCTACAAATTGCGAAACCATAATGCGATTCACAATATATTTGTCACTATAGAAAATTTGCTTGCAGTCTCAACCAGTTTTGTAGGATTTGGTATTCAGGGTGGGACAGTAAAATTCATGGTTTTTGCACCTCCCTTGAACCTTACGTGGAGGGAGCGCATCACACGCACCTATTGGATACTGAGGGTGCAAGTTTTAAACTGTTCACGCACCTATTGGATACTGAGGGTGCAAGTTTTAAACTGACCCGTCTGAATAGCAACCAGCGTTCTGATGATGGCCAACGTGGTTCTCCGTTCTCATGTCTAAATAAATACTATCATTTTCTTTCTGGGGGCATCAAGCGAGTGTGCGAGTCTTCTCATTTCCAACAGTAAAATTCTGGAAGCAATCTTTTGTGCTGAATTCAGTGCAAGTAAAATCAAGACAACCCAGCAGTCTGAAGTCTGCCGGAGGTGGTTACCACCGGTTACAGGAGACGACAACTCATCTCCCTACATTCACCACCCACTGAAGCTGCTTTATCTTTAAAGGCAGTTCAGAGTCCTGAAATGTGTACTGAACTGCCGTATTCTCGTCCAGAACGGTGTCAGCTCTTAGAGATCTACCTGAAGAGTCAGGCTCACTGATATGCGACTATGCTGAGAACCTCGTCTGACCGCAGCAGAGCCGTGAGCGAGGCCAAAACTAGGTCAGCAAAACCGTACCAACCGACAACTCACTTTCAGTTTCACTATGCGCTCGGGCTGAATCTGGGAGCGCCGGTGCTGTAATGCTATGATTAATGTGACCTATTTACATTTTTTCTGTCACGCAATTATATTGCCTGTTCGCCACAAGGGTAACCGAATTACTTCCACAAGTCACAAATATGTAAAACACTGTACACAGTAATTAAAATATGAGAACGGTTTAAAAAAAAATATGCTCAAATACTTTTTAGTCAATTTAAGGCAACCGAGTACCATTTCTGTTAATTGTACAGAATTAAAGACAGGCAATCAGCTCATTGCACACAGTTCATTAGCAAGCCAGCAGCACACCCCAGCAATTTGTCACACAACAATTAGGCTTATATACCTTCTGGGCTTCTTGGTTTATTAAAATCGAAATCATTTTTATTATGATAAATGCCTGTACCCATAATAAATGCCTCTCTCGACAAAATTTAATTGTGCCCAGCACACGCACAGCCAGCTTACGGTCGTGACTCTGAATGAGCAGAGGCCGGTTCTGAAGGCCACATTTTAAAAGTAATCCCACGCGTTGAAAGGCCAGTGCAGTGCAAGTACACTGCGTTGGCCTGGTGTGTTTGACGTACCATTCTGAAATACAAGATTTTGCTACAAAATTGGTTACATCAGACACGCGAGGACTGCTCGAGGAATTCATCAGCATACAGCGGCCATTTTACAGGAACTTCCGTGTCATTAATTGTGCCCGAGGGTAGATGTAGTGCTTCACAGGGGATTGAAATCCACTTTGCTTAATGGTCCGTTTGGACTGCTGGACTCAGTGCCAGACAGCGTTCCACTGTGCTGAAATGCATCTTTTTAAAAATACCTCAACATTTCCAAACCATTACCCTTACTCTCCACTAGGGGGCACATGAAAATATATTTGGCAGGTCAAAGTGAAGGAGTCCGCAGCCACTCCTTCCATTCTATCAAATAGTGTTACTGCGAACCAATAAACTGTTACAATGCTGATTTATGCTTTCAAAATGAAATCACTGCCAACAAAAAGTACTGTTGCCATTTTTGTTTGCAAAAACACCCATAAAAACCTCACCAGAAAAGGACACTTTACAATTGTGTGCTCATATATAGCCATGGCTCACATTCACGATTAACACCACAGTAGTAATTACATTGGTGTTTATCTGTGAATGACATTCTGTAAAAACATTCTTTCAGTGATAGTACTGTAAGTGTCCTTACGAACCATTCTGCACTGATACCTGTTTCCTGGGCTGGCTAAGGGAAACGCAAGTGATTTCAAGCATCTTCTAATCGCAGACAGGCACACATTACAACCACAAGCCCCTATGCGGCATCCTTCAAGCAAACAGCTGAGGACACTTTACAAGAAGAGTTAAATGAAGATAAAGGACCAGAGCCAGCTTAGACCAGACTAAAGGAAGCAGGCACCCAAGATCAGACAAGACTTAAGACCCTAAATTAACACAGCCCGGCAGTTAGCGACACCTCCGCTAATATGGCCTGGAAGAGAATACCAGAGACAAGGTGGAGAGCGGCTAGAAGCGCTAACCTCAGGTGCTAAACGACCGTGACAGTCAACAGTCTCTGAGCACAGAGTGTGACTGGGAACATAAGGTCCAATCAGGTCCTGTCTGTCTGAAGGTCCTAGGCCAGAGATCGCTGCTTTAAAGGTAATAAGCAACACTTTCAGTTTTCTCATGGATTTCAGTGGAAGGCAATGCAATGATGTAATAACAGGAGCGATATGCTATCAGTGGTATCCGTAAGCCGCATTATACCGATGGAATTTCAAAAACATTCCTCTTCGGTCTTTGGGTTTATACTTTGTATGGGTTGGAATGTCTTGTTCCAAAACAGTTGGGGACTTCTACGAATTCAACTCACGCTCATGTATGTCAATAAAATGCAAATCCAGCAAACCTAGTCTTAAAACAATGGGACATTATTTTCCATTTGCCGTAAATAGCTGCTGTAACTTTGTTAATAAGAAACCGCGCAGATAAACACAACTGAACAGCTGAATATTCCTACAGCTATACAATCCCCCACAGACAAACAAAAAGGGTATAATTAAAAAAAAAAAATCAATCCATATGAATTTTTTCTTATGCAGTTACGCCATCTGTTCATGGAAACAGTCCCCGCTCATCTCATGGTAAACGCAAGGTAGGATGTATGAAACGATACCTGTGAAAACCTGCTGCCGAAATCCTTGCTCGTAAACGAGGTTTCACTTTAATTAGCTCTAATTAATAGCAAACAAAGGGATGACTGGGAGCCCAGCTTTTTTGGCAGCGGAGACCACTCCGCCGTGCGCCACAAACGGTTCCTGGCAACCTCGCGCCACTCTTCCCAAGATGCTCAGCGTCTCAGTCTGCCAACTGTTCCATCTCGTTTATCCGCCCCCCCCCCCCTTCTCGCAAATTCATTTCCGTGCAGAGAAGGAGAAGTTACTTTTTTTAAATATAGACATGTTAATTGCCCGTATTATACCTTGTATAATAAATCTGGGAAAAAAATATTTCATTTTCATTCATTAAGCAGCAGAACATGTTTTTTTTTTTCCCAAAACGTTGTACCTACACAAAACAGTATGACTGCAGTATTAACCCTTTAAGGTGCAAGATCACAAATTTGTGATTAGGATGCTTGTACTGTAACTGATTTAAATAAAAATAAAAAATCATTCCAGAAAACCTCATCTTCAAAGGGTTAAATAAGGACAGGGGACGTCCTGTTCGGTATGCACCGGCTCTTCAAAGAGAGCGCTCCATCAAAGGGACTTCTTTTCCCCACTCGATCACGCAGCTGAGTTTCCGTCTCATTTTTATATAGAAAGCTAAATCTGCCCTGCTGCGCGCGGCTTAAAAGCATCCGACTGCAAGCCCCGGAGAATTAGTGCCAGTCAGTAAGTCAGTCAGCTGCTCAGAGGGCTGCTTCTGCTCCTGTGCCAGGGAGAACAGAGGAGCGCGGGGTTTGGGCGGGTTGGGCGGGGCGGGGCGGGGTGACGGGGACGCCGCAGACAGGGTGAAGAGGCCTCAGTCTGCCGCGGTTCACACGTCGGTCGCGGCCGCCGCCCTCGCCCCGGGCCGGCCTCGTTTTAGGAGCCCGGCTCGTTTCGTTATTGCCAGTGAGAGACGAGTGCGTGAAAACGAAAGCTGCTGGACAAAACGAAAGTGCCGTGCCCCATCCAACCCCCCCCCCCGGCCAGTGCATACAGGCGCTGCCCGACTGCAGGACTTTGCTCCGTTAGATATTAGGGCTAGAAAACACGGCCTTGCCTTATCACGTGAGCCGCGCTTTATTGTGATCTTATTGCGGCAAAATCGCTTCAATCGCTTTCTCCTATTAGAATAGATTAGGAAATGATAAACAGGACTGGCACAGTGCTTACCTGACTGAACAGGCACAGTGAGAGTTACCCTCATGAGCAAACCTAGTACAGTGCTAGAGAAACGAGGGCAGGGCCAGACATGCAGAATATGACATAGTGAAGTAGTATCTTATCATAAATCAATAAAAAAAGTAAAGGATCACTGGATCTGCTTTCATCGCTCCTGTGGTGTCTGCTGCTCTGTGTCCTGGAAAGCACTCTGAGCCAACTGCACGCACAGGCCCCGGAAAATGGAGTTATTATAATTATTATTAACCCTGTTCAACCAAACCAGATGCACACTGTCTGTCCCCTGCAGAGTCGAGGCTGGGTTGCCTCAAACAGCCCACAGAGCACAGAAGAGACCCAGCTGTGGGCCGCCAGTCAGGCAGTCTCCCTGGCGATGTCGCTCTACTCTCCTCCTGTGAGGTCAGAGCACACGCAACCTCCCCCCCACCTTCCCACCCCCATTACAGCGGCCGCCTGGGGGGACGGTCGTGTGTCTCCCTGTACCTCAGTGAGAGCCCCTTCTACCCAAACAGCGCACCACCCCTGGCATCCCCCGCCCCACCCCCCACACTCCAAAGCCTCCCGCTGGCCTGTGTGCTCACCTCTGTGGCCACACGCTACGCTACGCTAGGCTACGCCCACATGAGAGATGCTCTCACAGGGCTAACCAGAAATCCTTGTGTGACCCGATTACTGTCCATTGACATCAGGCCTACAGTAAAGGCCCATGCCCCTTCTGGCCATCCTTGGAGCACTACTGCTTCCATCATGGCCGGAGACCACCTTCCAGGGCCATGGAGCCATTCAAGGGGAAGTCGTGGAGGCCTCCTGGCCAATCAGGGAGCAGAGCAGCAGAGAATAGATAGGCTCACGTCTGGGCCTAATGCACATATGAAACACTTTCACTCTTTATATGCTACTAAAAGGTTCAAACACACCTGCAGACCCCTGGGGACATTGGACAGAACGTTTTACTGACTCACTGACTTACAAAACGACTCACTGCATCACATGAGAGAAAGAAGGGGCTCACAGTATCACAGACGTTTCTTGAAACAGTCGGTTATCTGCAGGAATTTTACTCATTTCAAAAATTTGCTAGAGCCGTGTCTGATAGGCTTAATGATACCTGCTCAGTGTCAGTAGACAGCGTACAGGAGTTCACAAAAGCCACATTTTGTAACGTGTAAAGATCATACAAGAGATGTTTACGGGGCTGAGGTTTGCAAAGTAAATTTGTACTTATCTTCCTGATATGTAATCATGATGTTGCTTGTGAATAAACTGTTTATTGCTTTATGAGGACAGCTTTCCCGGAAGGAAAGGCTGGCCTGTATCATCTCATCAGATAAGTTTGCGGTTTAAATTTGTTTACAGAGAGCAACCAAGTGGCTAACTTAGCCTCTCCTCTTCATGTGGATAGTGTGACTCTTACAAGCAATTGCGACATAAAAAACAAAATGTTATTATAGGTTCGGTATTTTCAAAGCATAAATTGGATTCTAGCAGTATAATTTAAAATCTTGGCTCCTTGTAGAAATCAGACTTTTTTCCACTGCAGATTGACTATCAGCAAAGTAAGGTTAAAATATAATAACTGGGCAGACGTGCAAGCTAGCCACAGCTTCCAGTTATTTCAGTGCATTGGGTTTATACTCTCTGTCACTTTTCACTGCTGAAGACTTGAGTTTTCTGTGAGCTGTATGCTTTTATAACAGCACACCATCAATGTTTTTCCCTCCATCCACTTTACTGGACTGACGTTTGCACTCTACAACAGCAGTAAAATGACTAAAGTCAAACCGCAGTGTTTCTTAAGTGTACTTATTCATACCTCAAGAGATTCTGGCGGGCCACCACTTATCTGTCAACGTGTGGCATTCAAACACACCACAGAAACACAAGTGAACCACGTACGTGTCACTTCTTTCTGTGGCAGATATATTTTGCATGGTTGTTGTGCAACAAAAAAAAATAATAAAAATAAAAACTTGCACACAAACTTGGGGGAAAGTTTTCAATTCTGACCCAGAAACCTCTGGAAAACAGCTTCTACAGTTAGACTGTAAATCAAAATAATCTCGCAGCAAAGTGACAGGAAAGCTAATGAAGAACAGCATGCGCACCGCACTCCTCCGTCTGCATCGTAACGAGGGGCTAATCGGAGTGGTCTCTGAGACGCCTCCTCTTCAGGCATCACTTTTGCATGGAGCAGCACTATTTTCAGGCTCCTGGTCTGCAGATGCAGTAACCGAAATCTGCCCTGCTTCTTGCACAACTGTGACTAAAAATGCAAAGTTCCCAATTTTACTGCTTTCGCAAGTATGTGTAAAAATGCAAAGTTCCCTTGTGCCTCTCTATCATGGTTAAGTATAGATATGCCACAGGGAGTGGGCCTAGGGTGAATGGGGCTTCTATGAGTCAGGAAAAACAAAAAAGTTTTAAACACACTGATGAAGCAGCAAATAAACATATATTGTAGGCAATTTCACTTCTGGACTTTATATATTTCATTCATTTTTTAAATGCTCTATATTTAAAACTATAAAGCGTATGAGGCCACAATTAATTTCATCCCACTTCTGAAACGGATTACTGTCCTCAGCTTTGAATTGTTATGGTGTAAATTCTCTAGACTCTAAACTCATTGCATCCATTCACACAGCAAATGAATGTCGCCATTCCAAATCATGCCATTCTCTTGTTTTCAATGGTTTTCGCGTTGTCATTTTTTCCTCATCTAATCCGGCGCGGACAGGCAGGCGTTTGCTGCTCCACAAACAGGCACTCAGGAACTCTCAGACAAACAGGCCACAATGAAGAGGAGATAAGCCGAGCACAAAAAAGCGTTTCAGAAGCGTAATGTCCACAGCAAGCCATCCCTCAAGCTCAGAGCCCTTCACAATTTACATCAATTTACAGCAAAAACAACAGGCTCCATTGCGACGCGAGCAACGTGCGCTGGAGCTGAGTATTCAAGCTCTAACAAAAATCTGTGCGCCAACAAATCCACGCAAGGGACTTCACTGGGAATTGTGTACAGTACAAAAAGCATGCAGTTGGGAAACACGCAATTGCCCATTTTATAGAAACAGTGGGCATCAACTGAGGTTTCTAGGAGAGGTCGCTATAGAAATATGAAATATAATGAACAACAATGATCATTCTTGAAGACGCAATACTCAAAATATTATGCCAATTGTGTTTTGTACGTAATCAGTAAAAAAAAAAAAGTTCTTAAACATGTACTTTCACATGTAGACTGCTATGTCACATTACGAAGATGAGGAAGGTCATGCCAGCTCTTCAGGCTGTGCTGTGGCTCCTCTGCCACCCTAGCCTAGCTCTAACACCTGTGCAGGTGGGCCTTGGTGTAGGCGGAGCCTGTGGTCCCTTAAAATCTGGAATCCTACATAAGAGCAGGTCTGATTGGGTTTTGGACCAAAAAATAAATTAAAAAATGAAAAGTTATTACTGGGTTGCTTGATCATGAGGTTAGCCAAATTAATAAAAGGAATAACTGTGTGTAAGAGGTAGGAAAATGCGAGAGTTGCATCTTGACTGGCCCACCACAGGGACTCCAATTACCTGCAACTGCACATGCATTCAAAGCAGTGAAAAAGCCATAAAAGCACAGGAAGTGCAACGGACAGAAGAAAGCCGATGGATCCATTCTACTCCATTTGCTGGCACACAGTCTGTCGTTAAGGTGACTCCGTGAGTGTCCTTGGTTACAGCACATTTTAAATGATTTTACTTACAAAGGCTCCAAATGCATCAAATTGAAGTGAAAGGTTTTAAAACAAAAAAACTAAAATTGACATTATCCAGTCCAAATAGTTTTAATGAGTGAGCATGCCGTGGGCGGGCATGTCTTCAGAACTATTTTTAGTCGATTAAACTGACATTTGTCCTTAAGACTGATTCAGATTTAATCCAATCACTCTTTTTCTTGACAAACACGGTTTGGCAATCTGATGTCAGCAATTGCTGAACAACTTGGTTTAGGCACGTCTTTTACTTTTTTTAAATACAAAAAATACATTTCGGCAGAGAACTTCATATTTACACAGGAAGAGCTCGTAAGATCTGCCATTTCCCCTGTTCTATTTCTGTATTTAGTAAACCAGAAATGCTTTCTCGGTATTACATCAACAGCACAAATAGCACAGCTTGAGCGTTACTTTTTCAAAATCGCCTCACGCACAGTAATGGTGCTTACTTATCAGTTGCACTGTACCACAGCTCCCCTCAACAACAGTGCTTACGGCATGACTGTGTAGGGAAACCCAGGCCCAAACGAATGAACAGAGCTCATCCTTTCATCTGTGATACATCAATACAATTATACAATTATCGTAAACACATAACAAGACATCATTTGGAATATTCACCTCTTCCTTGCTATCTTGTGTTCTGTTCTTCCAATGTATATATTTTCATTCCAGAAAATGTAGAAGCTTTGCTTGGTAACCAACCCGAAAAGTTTAAATTCAACGACTCAAGAGGGGAAAAAAAAGAATCCTCTTGAGGATTTTCATGATATGAGAACTGTATCGTGACGCAACTATTAGGCAATTTTGGTAAGTACCGCTCTAAAAACAATTAACCACAGACATGACATTTTTAGTTTCTGTTGATGGGTATATGACAATGTAAAATCTAAAGTTAGATATTCTTTCATGAACTACTGACCACATTTGACTTCAATTCCAAACAGAAATATTGCCACACTAAAATGCAATGCTGTTGTACACTGAATAATGCCAACTACCCATAAATAAATAAAAATGGCAATGTCTTTCAGAAAGGGTTTAACCATCAATATTTACAGGAGTAGCCCCAGCTCTTCTTCAAAAAATATGGGGTGGTCTCTTAAATTTTTCCAGAGCTGTATTTAGTGATTATACCCTCTGTGGCATGACTGTACAGAAATATAAGGACAGACAGACACAAGCTGTTTTGTTGATGGATGGGTTGGGCAATTACCTCAAATTGCACTACAGACACTTGTCATTTTGCCAATATGAAGGATTTTTGGATTTTGGTCTTCTCTGAAGGCACAGGAAAGCTTTTGGAGGTAAACACTTCAACACATACAACTTCTACATGTTTATGAGCTGAGCACCTGTTTAATCTGGCAATTTGCACTTAAACAATCAACAACAAACTGGCACTAACATTCAACATGATTATGTGCTTCATTTAAAGTAATTGAATACCTAACACGTTGTAAAATATTCCATTACTTTAAATGAAGCACATAATCACATTGAATGTTCATGCCAGTTTTTTTTTAACTCATTTATTCATCACTGTGAATAAATTAATTTACATCCAGAAAAACACCACTTTCCTTTTTAATAGTCCTATATTTGCTAATGTTTTTTTAAAATTTTAAACATTGTTGCCTATGTTGTCTAATAGTCCTATATTTGCTAATGTTTTTTTTAATTTTAAACATTGTTGCCTATGTTGTCTTCTTTCCTTGAAAACTAATTATTAAAATTCTAGGATTATAGATTATACTATATTCAAGATTACTACTTAGAACATACCAGAAGGATGACTGTGAGACCGTTTATAAAACCATACTGAACTTTAGCCCATGCCTGGAAGTGCATTTTAACTTGGTTCATGCTGTGAAATGCTTTTATGTATATAATATTGATCAGGATAAATATGCCCAAACAGGCTAGCTGGCACTTGGACATTTGCTTTACTTGGTCATTTCAAATGCGGAAAGAACGCAGTGCATTAAGAAGTGAAAGGCTCGTGAAATATGAGCGTATCAATATTTATGCATGCACAAAGATAGTGAATACAACATTTAGAGCAGATACAAACATATTTTTTTAATGATATTATTAAGCCAGAGTAATGAGTGTAGCTATATTCTCCACTCATATTGATGTGCTAATGTGTTTCAGTTGTGCTCTAATGCATCTGATGCACCATCACAATATTCCAAGCAATTATCCAAAAGTGGAAGATCAAGAGCCACATGACTCATGATGGTATGATAATATTCCAAAAGCCACGGCACTTGTGTGCTTGTACATGGTGCAGGTCTCTCTCAGGTACTTTCCACTTCCCTTCACAGGTTACAAGCCTAGTCTAAATGGCCTGTACATGTATATACAACATGCATTTTATACTTGAAATAACAGGCAACTTGCAATGGACACAAGTGACCCACCACCAGGAAGGCTAGTCTAGATCAAATTTAATTCAAGAGCATCCCTGACTAATAGAGGGCTACAGTGCTCTAAATAAGGTGAGAGAATGACCTCTATGGCGCAAACATGTTACCACAGAGAAGGTACTGAATGCCTGGGACACAGCCACCCGTAAACATGCTGACAGTTATATTATCAGTGAAAAGGGGACAGCCATCTGTCCTGTTTCATAAAGATAATAACGGCATTAGCAAGAGGGCTGCTGTCTCGCAACGGTTTTATAAAATAAGTACAGCACAGTACAGTTACAGTCCATTAAAGAAATTAATCACTGGTCATTCAAGAACTTTCCTGGAGTTTTCCCATGTCCAAGGCAAGGCAATATTTACATCACGGTCCCTTAGCATATGCTCTTATCCAGAAAAACAAAAGTGGAACACATCAGGGTTACTCTTAGAAAGACAAAAGTGCGGTATCACAAAGAATGCACAGAAGGCCCATTTATAATAAATATGTGTGAAGCTAAGCAAACACACTCACAATTAGACCACAGTAAATGTCACTAAACAGCTAAAGCAATCCACACACAGCTATACCAGCAACATTACTACTACAAAAGTAAATTCAAGAAGAAAGAAACAGGATAGCAAAAGAGGTTAGGGGAGCCATGTTGCCATGTAAAGTGGTTGATTTTCAGCCCTTGTCAGAAAATTGGGCCAGGCCTCCGCTGTCTCAACTGCTGTAGGAAGTTCATTCCACCACCAGGGGGCCCGAACAGGGAGAAGACATGACCAGCAAGTGTACGCATATGGGATGGTGGGGTGGTAGGGGGGTGGACAAGGTTGTAAAACAGAGAGGTTTGTCTGGTGTTCATGATTTTAAAGGTTTCTGAAGATAAAACAGAGAGGTCAATTCAGCTCAGATGCTGCGCAACGGGGCTTCTCTGGAAAGATACCATCAAGTATATATTAAAGCGCCCCGCTAATTCCAAGCAAGGTTGCATTTCAGAGCACTCTGGCAGGAAGCCTGAAAACGACAGCAGATACCCAATCCAAAAGCATAAAACCCCTTTCCCTCAAATGTGAACTGTTTTAGCAGCACGCCACCATAAAACGTCAAGAGCAGGGCGACTTAAAAGGGTGGAAAAGTGAGGAAAGAGGAAACACATTCTGAGAAAGGATCCATTGTCTGCATGAGGGAACCTGCACACATCCCTGCACACACTTCCAGAATCTTCTGTCACTCGCTTCAGTAAAACAACTTTACACGTGTCCTTCCAACACTACCTTAATTTTACTCATGTTTGCTCAGGGGGGAGAAAATTATCTTTGCTTAAAAACAAACTGCTTTGCCCAACAGTCAGCCAGAAATTGCATAAGAAAAATTCCTGAGTGTTTGCCAGGTAAGGTATTCTGAACACTCCAGAAGTAGGGAATGACTAATACAACCAAATAAAAACGGCTTTAGTTTTCTGGGTGAACAAAAAAAAAACATTTTGAAAAAAAAAAAACACTAGAATTGCCTTTAAATGGGAAACATTCTTTGGGCTTGTTTGCTATTTAAAGGAAGCTGAGGCAGTGTGTACTTCCCCCCCAAAATAGAAAAGGCTGAATAGAGGGCTCCCATGATATTCCTGGCACAGCCCACGTTCATTTTGATTCCCACCCATGGATATTTCACCCACTGGGCCAATTGGTAACGGCACCCTGCAGGTTAATAGCCTATTTGTTTATTTGCCAGAGCTTGAAGAGGAATTTCTCCACGTCCGTATACTCAAAGGGTAGCCTCCTATTGGAGGAAATGGAGTCAGCCTCTACATGGAGACTCTTAATGAAAGGAAATAGCGTTCGGCATGTCTCATTCCACACGTCAGTTTCCCCCAAAATGGTTTACAAAAGCCTAGCAACAACTGGGCGTGTGCTTCCAAGTGTTGCGAAACATGTGCGGACATTTCCAGCTTCAACATCACCCTTAACAAGTCTAAAGTCTTCATGAAAAAAGAGAAAAAGAGAACTTTTAGGCCACTAATCGCCAAGAACATATTTTAGAGGGTGATGTCACAGCAGTTAGCTGGACGGTTTCTTCCACGCCATAGCAAAAGCATTCTTAACCACTTCCTTTCCCCATTTCCTGATTGCCATGGAACAGAGATGCACGTGGTCCATTTCCTGCTGCTCCTTGCAAGTCTCACCATTTCTCTTTTTTGGGGAAACCAGGAGTTCCCTCTCAAACCTGCCAGACAGAGCAAGACCCCATCGTCATAGCGATTAATCTCTAGGTTTTCCAACAGCATCAAAAAAGAATAATATCAGGCACGCTATAGGTCATTATACTGCAGACTTCAATGCAATAACCCTGAACCAGGACAATTTAAGAGCGATGTGCTGTACTGTCAAAGATGAGATAAGGCCCTAATGCTATTACATAACGTCTGAGATGCGCACATCTTTCCAGGAACAGACTTCGTCTGACTCAGTCAACAGTACAAAGCACCGGTCCCTTCCTAAAGCGCAGCCCCACAGAACCTAAATCAGCCAAATGGCTGATCAACAGAGGTTAACACCTGGCTGGTGTGATACGGCCATTACCCCCCTAATAAGCGCGTCTGAGAGGTACTTCAGTAATATATACGGCCACGGCCGCCGGCTTCCCTGTAAAACAGCCCATTGGGCTGCCATAGAGGCCCTTTCCCTTTCACTTTGGTCAATTCAGGCAACGCTGACATACTGTATACAGCTGACCTACCACTACTACTTATTACCAAAGCACGGAGGGCAAGACCGCTGGTCAGGGGCCAAACTCGCAAAAGGAAACGAATAATTCAATACGCAATAGCATCGGCCGAGCGACGCGCTCCCGTTTATGTATTATTAAACTCCGTGGGGTTAAAAGGTGACTGTGGGTTTTAAACTGCGGTGATTTTCCAGGCCTGGACCAGAGAGCTCATGTGAATTTGACACCTGCCTCAACACTTTTTATAGCAAGCGGGATCACTCCATGACAACTGACACAACTAATACAACCTGAATGCTTGCAGTGAGGCCAGAGTGTTGCTACTACATGTTTTATATATATATATATATATATAGATATATAGATAGATAGATAGATAGATAGATAGATAGATAGATAGATAATATAGAATAAATCCTTAACCTTCTGTGCTTGCTCATCTATTAAATCACTCAATAGGAATTTATTTTACAAAACATCATGCATTTATTGATCACAATCTTCTCCACTGTCATTTTACCCAAGTAATTCAGGCAAAAGATATTGGAAATCTACTATGACTGGGGAATGAATTCAAAAGCTCCCGTCGCTGCTCTTCGTAGCTTTCCAAGCACTGCTTGCCAAAATAGCATTTCCTTGCCATGGGAAAAGTGCAGATGGGGCTGGCTTGCTATTAACCAGCTCTTATAAGCCAGTAACATCTGGATGCTGGAATTCCAGCTCACAAACTGCTCATTTACACAACAGTAGCATTATCTATTTAATACTTAGTTATTAGGGGATCTGCTTCCAAAACATAATTCCTTGCCTTAATTACATGAAAAAACATCGGTTTTGATATTAATCATGGCAAACTGATTAGTGTAATTAGACACTCCCCTAACATTACCTACAACAAAGCTGGGTTACAGAGACATGATATTAAATTGTAAAATTCTACCATTCGATCATTTTAATGTGATTTTCCCGCTGTGGCTTTGGGGAAATGTAGTGCAGATGTGATGTGTGTGTACATAGCTTCAGGAAATCTCAATACCTTTTATTAGCTGCGACCGCAGCTCTATAGCTCTGTCTGTCAGTTGGTCGGTCGGTCGGTCAGTCCACAAAAAGTGTCCCACCCCATAGCAGCCACAGTTTTCGCCCCAGGAGGCTGAAATTTGGCATGGACGTTGGTCAAGACCAAAGGTAGGTTGGTCATGAGCCAAAGAAGAGGTCACGCGTTTGTGTGAGGGTGTGTGCGTGGATGCATGCACACATGGATGCATGTGCGTGTGCGGTCGCAGCTATTGCGGATTTGCGCTTGTTGGTAGATATGCTATAAACCTGTAAAAAAGGTGGTCATGTTAGGGACTACTAAAATATTATAAAATTAAAAGATTTGTAGAATTGTTCGTACCAGTCTTTTTGTAATCGACTCCAATCCAGAAATACAACCAGCATAGACAGCACAGGAATATATTTACATCACTACTTTTCACACAATTAAAATTTGCCTCACAGGCTGAAAGCAAATCAAGATTGAAGGCAACTTAACAGTCTAATTTGACTACAGCACAATTCACCCAATAGTGTCTGATTAGCCTACTCACAGTGAAGTGAAACTTCAGTGTGCTAACACACCATAATAAACCTCCAATAAACATTTTAATTAAAAAAGGAACCTCAAAACAAGCACTCGACACAATAAAAATGTGCTTTAATGGGCCTAAGAATCTCTCACCAGCTATGAAGAACGGTGTTTGTGAGCACAATCAGCTCAGGTAAAGGAAAGCACACAAACGTGTACAAATTGTGTCCCCATTGTCCTTGCCACAGACACGCCCACAGTGCATGTCTAGTGCTTTGAACACATAAAAGGAAATCTGAAATCAAGACCCTCTACTAGTCTCCTCCTCTGAGTCTACGTAGCACAAAGCCAACAGGGGAGTGCACCGCGAGCTCAAAAAGAGGATCCTATTCTCATGTGTGGTGTCTTCTCAAAGCCCTGCAGCTGCGCTGCTGCAGCCAGACAGCAGGGACAATGATTCATTCCTCACTTCCTCCCAGCTTAGCCGCTCTGCTCTGAAAGCTTTCAGAGGGGACACACTGACAGGAAAGGCCCGATCTCTCGGGCTAGACGCAAACAGGGTGTGGCTTGCAGCTACGCGCACCATTAGCTCGCAATCTCGGCCTGGCCTCTCCACAAGACGCTAGCTTGGTTCATCCAACACCCTTATTTTCACCAGGGGAGAAAACCGGGAGGGAAAGAAACTTTCACAATTCATGGACTGATGTTATCGGTAATCTGAAATTTTGCCCATGACTGCTAAACAGCCACGTGCAAAAAACCCCGAGCAGAGAGAACAGACCGGAAAAACAACTGTCACTCCTGAATCTCTGAGGAATCAAAGAATTACAAGCACACCTCAAACTGTCATATGTACAGTAAATAGAGGGTGGTTATGAGGATTCCTTATTCACAGAAAAATGTGCAGAGTACCTGGAAGAGGTCAAACTGGAGATGAGTCAACAAACCTGATATAGTTTCAATTCGCTACTGGGGAGAGTGAATGTTTATTACGCATATCAGTGAATGCGTACTATGTTCAAAATAACGGTAATACTGTAGAACTATCTCTAAATCTTAGATGCTACATGAAAACTTCCCAGTTTACAGACATTAAATAAACATTTGGTGACAGTTTTAGTTCATTGAAAGTATGGAGCATTTCAGTGGTAGACTCCTTCATCAGAGAATTAGACCAAATATGCAGCCTTACTGAACACTGAGCAATTATGGCTATGGTGCATGAAATGTACACATTTAATTAATTAATAATTACTGACAAAATGATTGCTACCCAAAAGTCTTCAGCTTGGTAAATACAGCATTTATTCTCAACACAGGGAACAGATCTATTCATTTAGCATATACTTAAGAGCAATCAAGCAAAAACACATTTCAGGTGGGTTGGTCAACCTAAATTAAACTTAACTTTTTTTATGTGACTGTTTATCTACTTCAAAGGGGCAATTTTCCCAAAAACAAAATTAACGTATGTTTCCACCCAGAGTACGATTTATCCAGACAGTTATGCTGAGATTTCGAGATATTACTTAAGAACATCCACAAAGCTTAATTTGAGCACAGTTTCAATGAAAACTACTTTCTCTAATGGACACCAACTGTTAAAACAATCTCAAAACAATGTTTTAAAACAACATTGTCACTCTGCTCCAGGATACTGGCTGCTTTGGTCGAGACTTTGCGCAGACACCAATATCTGCGCAAAGTCTCGACCAAAGCAGCCAGTATCCTGGAGCAGTGACAATGTTGTTTTAAAACATTGTTTTGAGATTGTTTTAACCACTTAAAACCCACTTAAAACCCAGAGCTTTTTGTAAGAATCCCACTGTCTTAAATAAACCCCATTATCTCCAAAGGTATATACAGTACAGACGTGGTTCAAAGCTTGGAATAAAGAGCACATTTGTACCAGAATGACACAATCCCCAGATTCTATGGGTGTCTCATTCAGTAAACATGCATGACATGTTTATTCTGTAAAACAGCAAAGAAATCCAAATATTGTTGCGTATTTTCTTCGTACTGATTACTGGATGAAACCACATTTATTTTTTCAAATGTACAAAGAGTGGATTGACTGCTTATGGCTTAGAAGGGGGATTTTGGTTATGTCGATACCATCACTGTAGTATTAGCAGTTGTTTGAAGTTTTATAGACAGTTATTGGATTAGAAAATAACAATCATCAACCAGGGGTGTCAATTTCAGCCCTCCGTTGGGGAAAGGGACTGCCTTGTTATTTCTTTTTTATATGTGTAGTGATTTTACCAATTGAGATGGGTTTTTTCCAACAAAGAGTGTAAGCTTTACAATGGTATATGGCTTATAATAGAACTACACCTTGAATCAATGACTGATAAAAGCAATAATTTAAGACAATGTTGTTAGACGCTGGTTGTCTAATTTCATGGCCCTTGGGCTTTAAGGATTCAACAGAAACCATCTGGATGGACAGACACCACTCTGGGTAAGTGGAAACATATCTTGCGTTCATTTTTGTGTGAACTGCCCCTTTAAATTCCAAGTAAAACTGAAGCAATTCCACGGTTCCACACCTCATTAAAAAGGTCTTAAAAGGCACCAAGAATGTTTCCACTAACACTCTTCAGCCGTTCATATTGCAAGGATACACAACTCGCGTATCTACGTGTGTTACACACATTTTCATTCCAGTGTTGTAGAAAATCTGATGTAAAAAGTTAAGCCAGAGGAATATTCAGTGAGACATGCTGAGCACACAGCAAAGAAACAGCCCAGGGAAGAAACCAAGTGTCCTTTGACGCTTACATAACGCTCTCTCTGGGGCTTCCTCACTGATGGGACAGAACAACGTGCCGTTTAAGCCTGGGAGTCAAGCCCGAGAGCCTTTCCTATTTTTAGGAGGGAAACTTCCCCGACAAGAGCATCCCGTTCACACTTCAGCGCCGACGCCGAGAGGACCCTGACGAGTCCCTCGCACTCAGACCAAGGGCATTTCCTGAAATCTTTTCACATGACCTCATCACGTCGGTCTCATTAGCGGCCACCGAGCGCCCGCCCGAATACTGTACACAGCCTGCGAGAGGCATCAAGCCCTTTAACGTCACTGCGTTACTGAAAACGTCCCGGGACGTGAAGCGACGGAGAGGAACGCTGAACGTCCGTGCGCGCGGTGCCTAAAACTTGTGACGTCTCTGTGAAATCGTCAGGCTTTGTTCTCATGGCCTCGTCAAAATAAGCACACAAATAAAACCCATGACTCAAAGCTAAATACTGCAGCCGTGATGTAATCTCTCTTGGAAACTTGTTTAAACAAACACAGACTTTCTTCCGGCTTCATTACTGCCCTTTTCTACATATTTGGTTATGCCAGCGGCCACAAAGGTCAGCAAAATCTCCCCAAATTAGATACTTACTAACCATCACTGCATAACCTGTCAAACCTGAAACCACCGTCTGCTTTCTCATAACTTAATCAAGCCCAAGCATTTACTACTGCCCTGAATTGTAGCCCCAATCTTGGTACATGTACAAGAGTATGTATCATGTATATGAGTAGCAGGGAAGTTAAACTGTCTGCTGAAAACATATGAACAACAAGGAGGATATAGATGCTTATAAGTTATATGGGGCAATTCTGTGTAAAAAAAAATACAATTCAAGAGTATTGTGCAGTTGAGTTATGCGGACAAATATGTATAAATCAATTCGCAGATCGAGTCAACTTTGCCTAACTTTCGACACTCATAAGAAAACGTAAACATGGTCTAATTTAAGTACAGTCCTAGCTGCCCTTGCAGAGGGGGGTTCAAAAAGGGAGGGAAAAGCAGAAAATGAGCCCGGGGCCCCACCCCGGGGGACAAAGGGACTTCCTCCCTCCCACGGACGCGCCTCTGAAAGAGCGCAGAGTTGGGTCTGAGGTGCGGGTTTTTCCTGCTCTCCGTCCACAGGCCAGGCGTTGGGAAACACTCGACCTTCGCGCCCCCGAAACCGCGGCGAGGGCACGGGTCTGCGAGCTGGCGGTGCGATGACACCGGGTGAGATCGGCGCACGCACACCCACGGCAGAGAGCACGGTCTCCCGGAGACGAGCGGAGTGAGGACGGAGGGGAGGGGGGAGTCCGGCAAAGTTTCCGAAGCACTGGAGAGATAAAATGAGTGGAATAATGATTCCTCTCATTTTAGCACCAGGGGAGGACCCCACCCTTGGATAGCCTGGGGGATGAAGGCCAGACTTCGCAGTTACAAGCTTTGATGGCATCTTTGCCTACCGAGGACCCTCCCCGCCCCTCCACCTCTGGCCAATCAGTTAACCCAACCAGCACACATACCACAGATTAGATCACTCGTTTATGTCTGAGCGCTTCAATTTGCTCCAACTCGGAAACAGACTGTCAGATAGAGATCGATGAATGATCATCTTCCTTTTTTTTTTTTTTCTCCACTCTTCGGTCCCGCTGTAATTTGACATACTGTACAACACCATGTCAGAGTCTAGGCCCGGGGTGACGAGAGGCTCGCATTCCAGGAGCTGTGCTGCATTCGCACAGACGCAGGTGGAACCTGCCCATTCAGGATTCCAAAGCCCACGAAAGGCTCTCGAGGCCTGGGGAATTATGTGGCCCGAAGGTGACGGTCTCGCCCCACAGCTCCAGGAGCACACACACATAGCAGGGATTTCCTCTAGACAGCGGCACTACCTCAGCTGACACAGCTGCACTTTCATTCTGAAAGCGCCAAAGTTCTTATCTATACCACGAGAGAAGCAGGGGTCACGTCATGAGGACTTTAACCCCAGCACAACCGCCAAAATCACAAGGCCTTTTCGCATCTTCTTGTGACCAGGGGGAAACTGACTCAACTTGGTCTACTTTTTAATCATTCTCTCTAGCTGACCAGCAGTGCATTCATCTCCAAATCAGAACATTTTAACTCCTTTTCCACTGCAGCTAGAACCAGGCTTACACAGGCTAGATACATACATTAGATACATATTTTGAACCCTATGGTACCATGGCATATGAATGAAGATTTGGAAATTTGTAACATTCCTGTCTTAGAGGACAAATATTTTTATATTTTGCCCTGAAAAATAAATTTGTATTAGTATTCGTTATCACTATGACGAATGAGATAGCATATTTACAGTAACTCAGTTGTTGTTTCACTGTTAATCAGAAGACTTGAACTGACATGGATGCATTCATAGTCAGCTGACACTTTTTAAGGAACTAATTTTTGGTTTTCATAACAGCAGGCAAACCATGTTCACCAGATGAACAGAAGAAAATAAAGACTTCTTATCAACTCTTGCTCATGTTAACTATTTTAAGTGTGGACCTTTCTTAGGCCATACTTTTACTGCAGAGGCAAGAGCCAAAGCAGCCTTACTAGATACAATATGAATATCTCCATTACATTATCAACAACATGACATCATGTCATACAGAATGCTGACATTCATCTACATTGAGGTGATAGCATGTAATTTGATTGGCTGTGCTGCAGTTGTGCTTTAGGAAAAAGTTACCCTGCATTGCCTTGCGCAACCTGAAGTTCTTATAAGCATTGGAGGACCGCTTCTTTCTTCCCTGAATGTTTATTTTTTACTCATATTTTAATACAGATGCAGATATAATATACTGCAATAACATAGCTTGTTATTCCCCACTGAAATCTCAGAAAGTAGGCCCTGCACCAATAACACTAGAGGGTTGATGTGAATGTTGAAACATTTTACCATCAATGAGGTACAACCCCAGGTCAAGACAATATGTACTCAGGAGTGGGCAAAAGTTAAGCTTGGCTTACTAAGAGAGGAGGGGTCTGTATCAGGAAGCAGTATTACTGAGTTAGCTGGATAACTGTACTGGGTAAAACCCAGAACCCCCCCCCCCCCCCCAAATCTGGAACATGGACAGAAGTAAAAAGAGCTGTCCTGGGTTTTACTCAGAGCAGTTATCCAGCTCAGTAATTTTGTAATACAGGTCCCAGCTGTTCACCAAGCGAATACATAAATATTATTGTTATTATTATTTTTAGATCATGGTGGATAAGACACAGCACAGATAAGGTCATGGGACAGCACAGTGTACAATACTACCCAAGAAGGGGTTGTGTGGTTTAAAGATGTTGTTCTAAACATTTGATTCAACTAAAAATGACTGAACTTCATCACTAAAATTGTACTTATTTCTTCAAATGGACCGGGGACACTCAGTATGTTTTAATACTGAGTGCCTGCATCTGATATTTTACTTATTTCTTGGAATGGAATGAGGACACACAGTATGTTTTAATACTGAGTGCCAGCATCTGATATTGAACTTATTTATTGGAATGGAATGAGGCTGCAAATAATTTTTTCAATACTCTGACCTGTTCTTCATTGGGAAGTGTTCCCCCTGAGTGATTCTGAGAGACACCAAGGACATGAGCACCCTTTAAAGCAGGTACCAGAGGGAACATCGCGTCCATCCGAAGCAACGTAATTAAGACATGGGAAAAAATCAACTTTAAATAGAGCTCAGCCTACATAGCTTCCATTAATTACATGATGTATTTGCAGAACGTTAATTTGCACAGATTAATGACAGAACAGAGCAGTTCTTGGAGTACTAGCGTGATAATCACGTTCAAGAGAGCCTGAATGGATATCCACACCTCTGGCTCCGATGTACTCCTCCCAATAAACAGGTGGAGGTGAGTGACAGTGACCTGGGAGAGTGGCGCACCCAGCACACAATGAGGATGTAGTGATTCATCTCGACACAGTCACTGTCCAAATCAACATATCTCCGGCCTAAAATAATTAATTAAAATACATTCCAAGCCTGTCCATGAATATATGTTGGTGTGGACTATTGACGAAACATATAGTACAGATTGTGTCGATCACATTGAGCCCAGAGGATGTCAATGATTGACTTTGTTTGAAACGGTTCTTTTATTAACCTTGAGTGACTGCACATTTCTAAACCCCCTTGCCCCTATGATCCCTCATATCCACAGCTCACACATGCTCATTTTAGGCCTGGTATTCCCGCCCGCAGGGATAAACTGTTTGAGAACATGTGATGCTGTGGACTCCATGGGGCAACAAAGTGAGCTCTGTGGTGGAGCACAGAGCTGCTGAGCTAGGGTAACTGCATGGTCAGAATACAATGGTGACATTAAGCCAGTTAAGTCTTTCTGTGCAAAAGCATGTGGGACATACTCCCAGCCAACTTTTTAAAAGAATATGGTTAAGCTATATATATATATATACAAATGTGTGTGTGTGTATATATATATATATCTTCCATTAAGACTGAGAAAAGGGACACTGGCTCATTAGTTCCATGGTATTGGCCAATGCAGGCTACTTACGAATGGTACAACTTACTGTGGTCACATTTTAACATGTATGGTGTGAAATTCCGAGAAAGAATTAATTTAACACTTACAGTAACAAGTCAGAGCCGTAAATTGCTTAACGATGCGGTTCATTTGTTGTTATTAGCTTAACAAACCCCCATACTCTCACAATTAATTAATCACTCAGGATAAGCGATGTTTCCCTCGCTCAAGCCCAAAAGCACCATACAACATAGGCTACAACAAACAAGTCTAGTAAATACTCACCAGTTTTTTGTTCTTAGTTTCATCTTCATTTGATTTTCTTTTAGACGGCTTATTTGGATCCTCTCCACCGCTTGCTTGGTTCTGTTGATCCATTTCAGCTATAGTTTGGTGTACAAATGCGAGATGACCTTCTCAAAAGTAAAATCCTCTGCTCCGGTAAATACTTTCAAAACTACGGGGGTTAAGTTTCTTCAAAAGCCATGCCGTCCAAGTTTGAAACGAAGCGTACAGTTAGTCCACGGAGTTCACTTTTAATAAAGCCTCCACTTCGCAAAAGTGAGAGAGAAAGTGTCGGTTGTGTCCAGATGAGTTTTCAAATATATCTCCAAGACAGGAAATCTGTCCGAACAAAAAACAAAACACAACAAGGGGGCAAAGTTACACTAAAGAAGTTTTTTTAAAAAAAATAAATAATTAATTAATGTTTTTTCCCAACAGTACGCAATGTTATACTCCATAAAGAATATTACCGTAAAATTCAAAACTAACTTCGTGCTTATGTGGCTACTTACATACGCTAAACCTTCAAATGCTTAGCTTGTTAGCTATCCTGCCATTTAGCTAGATAGCCAACTTGCATGATATTTAACGTGCAACTGGTTCGCTTGCCTTTTCGTTCTTTGGATAACTGACGGTTATTTTGTCACAACCCCACAAAGGCACTAGTTTATTTCAGGTTGTGAAGCATCAATGTTGCAATTCAGGAGACCGAAATCAGGGTGGCTGAATAACTGCAAACGCCTCAGTTCAACTGCCTCAGAACTTGTTTAGCAGCACAACAGCTACAAATATCGGGATATAATTCTACATTAAAAAGCAAATGATGGCTTTGTGTTGCGCGATTAAGACCAGTGTGATGCACGTTATATAAACAAGACAAATACAGAACAATAGTGATATTATTTTAGAATTCCATGAACAATTTTATTTGGAAGAAAAATCACCGTTGCACAATCAAACATGCTACATTAAACTGAAATATAAATTTCAGTCCCTGTTTGTCATACCAAACGAGTACGTTAACAACAGTAATTAGCTACCTTTAACTAGTTACATTTATCAATATCATTTCATGTTACAATTAAATAACCTGTCAAACAAAACTCACGAAATCCCATCCGAAGCTTACCACTGCAACCAAACATGAGTGCCAGGCCCACTACTGTTCCGCCCACTGCACGTTCCCATTCGCACAGGAAATTGCACAAAGAAAAAAGGATCCTTGTATGAATTGGTTTAGGGAAATGTCAATCAGAGGTCGAGCAAATTTCGTAGACTAGGCGGTGACGGTTTGACGGTGAGGTCAGACTGACATCTCAGTACACCAAACTACGCTTTTCGCAGGGGGGCGGGGGTGAGGGAATAGTGGGAAAATGCCATTGAACACAAGCAATATGAGCGTGGCCATGTCGGCTGTAGAAATGCATAAATTGTTGTAAGGATAATTCATAAAACCCTTTCAGTATAGGAAAAAATATTGAACCCCACCACATAGGCCACTACCACACAACCTCTTTAAATATTCTTTATATGAAGCGTACGAAGGCTATAATGCTGCAATCGTTTAAGATTATGATTATGGATCCATAAAGTAAAATAAAAAATATGTAGTTACTGTTCCTGTAGCATTATAACGTCAGGGCTTTATTTACTCAAGTTGTTTCTATTAAGGTTAGTGTACAACTTTTAGCATTTTTCTTTTTTAGTTTTAGATTTATCATTATTGTCCTCTTTTAAACCCCCTTTTTTCTCTTTTGTTAACATTAGTGGAATGCTCCACAAACAGCTCCTGTCTTATGGCTTGGCCAGGAGTTCCCACACTACAGACTTGCAGGGACCCCTTGGGGTCCATAAAGGAGTCCCAGGCGTGCTTTAGAAAATAAATAAAAGCAAATAAAAATGGAAAAATTCATTATTAATTATATATATATATACTATTTTGTTGATATATTTATTTTCTTACGGCATTTCAGCTAGTGAATTTCAGACAGAATAATCCTTGTCCGGTTTACACAGCCTTGATTACTGTAATTATTAAATATTTATATTGTACTTAACTGCATCCGTGATATAATGGTATCAGGATTTATACATGCTTCAATATACTAATTTGTTAAACAGCCAATGCATTTTAGCCTGTGGTAGATGTAGGATAAGTGTATCAAAATTTAGCCATTTTATTCAGTGGGATGTTTTTACATACCTAAAGATGGTTATTTTAAGGGAGCCTGAAATTAAATAATTTGGGAACCTCTGTACAGGATGATGGCTCAGCCAAGCAAACAGTCATTGACTTTCAGAGTTGAAACCTTTCATTAGCTAGTTAAATAGGTTTGTACTGCGAGTTTAAGTTCACAATCCTTATAGTTTCCCGCTTACTTGCCAGCCAGCAATGCCAGAATAATTTGTGTATCTGGATTTTCAGTGGCAGAAGTTATATGAATGCACAGCTGTTTTTACGTAAGATGGCAGCACACTGTATGCATCACTGAATGAATCAAAAGGCATATAATCTCCATATAGACCCACAGGTTATAATTAGTTACGCTTGGCTAGCTACTTTTACATTACATGCATTTGTGTGGCGCATGCTTTTCTTCAAAGCGAGGTTAGGAAAGTCATGGAATCTATCAACAGTGCTGCCCACTGGAGCTGTCTTTAATTGTCTGGTGACCTGAACCACCAGAGAAGGCAACACAGACCTGAAGATGTGGCATTGAGAGATGCCCATCAAGTGCTCGCCTAGGACCTTGCCATGAGAAAAAGTCACAAACGTGATCTTTTTTTCATTTCCCTGGTAGACAACTGAGCCACACGCAGAGGTTGTGCAGTTTCCTCTATTTTAGTGATGCCATTGGTGAGGGGTGAGAAACACTGAGGCATTGTCACCTGCATTAAGTTAAACTTCCAACGCTGAGCCACCTTTCCCACAGGTTTTTTGATGGGTCAGCTTCACCTCGAGCCTCTCTCTGCTTTTCTGCTTTTCAAGTGTTGGATGGCCACCTTTGTTGAGTTGGTGAAATGAACAAAAGAACATCAGCTAGGTTATATTGGCTGAAGATGTCTGAATATATCTACACATAGGGATTAGTTCATTTGGGTCTACCATGTCCTGACTCCCTCCTGGCTGATCTAGCTTCAGAGGGCCTTCAGAGTGTGTCTAAGCCCCTTTTCCTCATTCCCCTTGATGACAGTCAGTCAGTCATCTTTCTTGGACGGCCAGTTACCACATTCATTAGGCAGTCATTACTCATAGGACGTCTGTACTGGAGTATGCCTTTAGTGTTTGGACCAAATTTTAAGTAGCATTCCCTACCCTTCCTGAGGGTCAGGAAATAAGGTGCATTCAAAAACGCCAACCGGGTTTCGCAGATTCAAAGTCATCTCTCCTCTGTGGCTCCTTACATTAATGCACCTTTCTTCAGTCAATGAAATTTCCTTAGAAAGTGCAATGATAAAATTAGGCATATTGAGGGTAGTCTTGTTTCCACTACAGTGCCAGTGGTTAATTATACACACAGTGCTTTAAACCATTCCAAGAGTGCAAGTCCGATTCCCTGTTGTTGTTGTTTCTTTGCCTCCAGCGATCATTACTGTACATGTATGAAAAAAAGGGAACAGTCTGAACACCTGTCCTGTATGTCCTTTTTTCAGTGCACTGCGAAATGCAACCTGAATGTCCTCTGGGTCACCTCTGCACATCTACACCGCAGGCAATCTAAACACAACAGACTCCGGAGTCACATGACCCTTTTCAGAACTGCATTAAGGACTGTAATGGAATGACGGCTGAGTGGAATACAGTAACTGTAGCAGAAGTATATCCCTCACCATTCCCGCTATAAACATACAGTTGCCGTGATTCTCGGCAAGCAATCTGTTGTTAAATGCCTCTCCGAATAATGACACAATAGAGAACAAAACTCAATCCTGTGGTCTCCATTCCTATTTTCAGTAGGTAGCTATAAACCCGTAGAGTTTTGCATCAGAGGCAAAGCACTCGTTCACTGTAACTGAGCCTACGCCTCTTTAATAAGTAGGTAAACGCATCATCTCTCAGCAGGGCTATTGTTTTATCTCCCCCTTGATTGAGTTTGTCCATTACGTTGGGGCGACTGTTGCCCGAAAGTGCAGAAATCACCCCATCAGACAGGAAAGAGATGATGGGATGCTCGCTGCTGGGAGTAAATAACAAGTCAGGAGAATAGAGATGTGGTCACCGAGCACTGGCACAGAAACCAGCCTGGTTTAACCTCCAGCAAGTTCACAATGCAATGATTTGATGTCTCCGTGTCAGCCCCATACAAGGTTTTTAAAGGAGAATAGCACATAAACCTGTGGGAGGTCTTGTGAGAGCAATAAGGGCACCACCGATGTTCAGCCTGACAAGGGTATCTGCAGGGCCTTGATCTGTGCCGTGTTAGCACACCCCAAAGTTTCCATGTTCTTGTCATTGTACTGCGCCATGGTGCCGTTGGACAGGAAGCTCTCATCATTCTGCTTTCCCAGCTGTCCCTCTGTCCCTTGTGGGGGGTGGGAAGTCCGGGCAGATGTGCACGTTCCAGAATGAGGGGGAAAAAGACACTCTATCTCCTTTTGTTTTTGTTTTTTTAAAAAGGGGGAGCAACTGAATGAGCTTATTAACCATCTTAATTGCCTTTGGCTCCGCAGGCAGTTTGGTAAACAACCCTTGCTGCACTAACCAACTGCTGGTCTTTCAGAGCGGTTCGAAAGAATCTCTAAATGTTTGCTTAACCTTGAAGCTTCATTTCAATGAACAAAAATTTGTATTTTTAGGCGATACAGTGAACCACAATTTAATGCAGTTCACTTATCAAATAATTATATCAGCACGCGGGCAGGATAAGATTAGCCACGGAATTAGAGATTAGCTTCATGAAGAATACAGTGAATCCTCAAACACTTACTTTCAGGCACTGGTAATTAGTTATTGACCACCACGTGTACGCATTTCTTCTAGCCGATACTTTGTGAACCCTGTGTACGTGTGGTTCCGCACAGAAATGCATTAATGTCATCACAAAACTACTAATATGGTCAAATCTTCTTTAATTCCAAGCCTGTTCATGTAAACAATGCTACCACCTGCTGTTTCAGCCTCAAATTTAAATTCGTAAAGCAGCTTACAAGGACAAGTCCAGCCAAATATTTAAATTCCAGTGTGGTGGTCCCCTTTGCTGTGTTTAAATGGAGAACAGCCTCAAAGTAGCCCAACATGAGCGTATACTTTGGACTACGTCCGTGGTTACAAAGTGAAACAGAAGTCCTGGACTGGAACTCTTGTTGCCATGGAGGCGACTGCCCCAGACATGCTGAAGGACAGCAGTGAAAGACTGATTGGCTCTCCTCTGTGGCCTTGCTGTTGGGCTGTACTGTACTGTGCAGCCATTTTGGCATTATTAATCTAGATTATAAACCTCAAAGTCTGGGTTTTTCATTTCTCTTCAGGTTTTTTTTTCCACCTTAAACTCTTCGTTGCATCGGATGCCAAATGCTCCCTATCTCACAACTCTTCTGTTTGACGCTTTGAAGCGTTCACGTTGTTCCTGGAGGGATTTGTTGATGAATTGATGTGGGTCGTTGACAGAACTGCATCAAAGCTCCTACCCTGAGATACTTTCAGGCTATTGTTTTGGTGGTGAATCAACAACTAGGGATGTATCTATCTTTCAAAGGATAGAGAGTTTAGTGTGGAGCTATTGAGTCAGCTTTATTTATTCTGGTGGAAGAGTGTGCTGCTGGGCTTTTGTGTTGACAGGAATCTTAAAATGTCCTGTTTATGCACTGGGAGAAAATCAATGATACGTGACAGTTACAATTCATTCCGGCAAGACTGACAATGCCTGATTTGAAAAAGAAGTTCGGTTAAAAAAAAAAAAAAACATTTCTATTTTTTTTCTTCTTATACAAACACAAGGATGAGGCCAAATTAGATGCAGAAAATCCATTGGTAAATTAATGAAGATGTATATTTGGTCACCTTGTTTGAGCTGTGGACAGATCAATTGATCAATATATTATGTGGACATTTCCCCATCCTTTATCCTTATCTCCTTGGACATAATAACAGGACTAATTAGGACATTTTAATTGCAGGCTTTTATTAAACATCCTCTGAGTCTGCCACTGATTTTTCATTTCATATTGATGTTAGACAAACAGAATTAGAAACTTTGAAATTGAGTCTTTTTAAACAAACTTGTTACAAGAAACAAACACGTTTCTGTCTGTGACTGCAGGATAACTTTAGCATGCAAATAGATTCCAACATGTTTCGATGGTGGTAAAGAAGCTAAATGTTAACAGATACATGGCAAACTTGTGATTCAGTACAAAGCTGTGTGTACCTGTCTGTGAATAATATTATATTATATTCAGTACAAATTCATTCAAAGCACTGTTCTCAAGGTCAGAAGGGACCAGCATAGTCTATCCCATGAAACCCAAGAAAACTAGCACTCAGACAGCAAGTGTGCTAATCATATAAATATAATCCTCAGTAGTACATAATAAAGCTATTATGAAACACTTTAAAGTTGACTGCATATATTTAAAACATGTTACCTTTTATATTCATCTAATATTTATGCTCATATTCTCTGATCACATATGCAGTAACATTTCGCCTTTATGAAGTCAGATCATAAGGATCTGACAGGGTAATGTTAAACAAGTATGCCTACTAAGGAAAATAAATAATTAATTCATTTAATTAATTTTCACTCCATACTTAATGCTTCAAATCTCTGATCACACCACTTTTCACCAAAGCTTTAGCTTATTTACACTGAATTTGCAAAACTTTGTGAAAGGTTTTAATAAATAAACTGTGATATGCTAAAATAGTATTTCTTCGGTCTTTCGTTAAGATTCTACACTGGGGCCCTTCAATTCTTCCAGGAGAAATCATTTATAATGAACATATTTTAAAGACCAGTGTTGAGAAGCAAATGGTCTGGAAGGCTTTTGGTTACATAATCATCAGGGGCATCACTTTTCCACATCAGTCAAATGAATAGTGTATCGGGTCAATTCTCACCAAGTGTTTTGAATATGCATTAAGGGTAATGTTTTACTGAAACTGAAAACTAAATGGGGAAAACACATCAACATACATATCAGGTCTATATTTTAACAGTTTTGACACAAACACTGTCTAAAATAATTCCATGATAAATTATATTATCTGTTTGTATTTTGACATGTAGAATGTAAAAAGTCTGAACCAAACTGACTACATCATCATGCAATATGTGAGCATGTTCATTCTGTATATAACCAGCTGTGACAAATGGTTGTGATGCTTCACCCAGAAATGGTGTCCTCTGGAAAAAACACAATGGGGACATAAAATCAATGGGTCCGCTGTGCTTAAGATAATGGCAGACATTTTGTGGTTAATGAACTCTGATCAGCTTGTCACTTCACTATCAATCACATAACTGCTACTGGATAAGTGGTGAAAGTCAATATATCAGGAATATATATACATAACCCTAGGGCTAACAATACATAACTGAAATTCTGTCAAGTCACACAAATGGCTGATGTGTGATTCCAACAGAGACTTTTGAGCTGATACAGAAGTTAGAAACGTCTTTTCAGTCTTCTTTTTGTCCTTGAACCATTCATGACACTGAAATGATAAAATCACTGTAGCTGTTGGTAGTAAGGCTGGACTCTACTGTGAGTCACTGGGGGATTCTGGGGATTCTGGGGATTCAGCCTCACCTTGACAGGTATTGATAGACAGTGACGTCCTATATAACTTTGATCTAAAGACCCAACATGTAGAGCATGTATACTATTTGTTCCCAAGGAAGCAAAACGGCCAAAAAAAAAAAAAAAAAGGCAGGCTGGTCAACACTAATTCAAAAAATATTAGTTGGTGACATTATGATAATCAGCGGCTAAATAAAAACTACACAAAAAAGGAAGCATACGTTTCGCAACCTGTAATACTGCCAGCACTGATAGGTCAGCCCTGTCTAGGAGTTCTGCAGAGAGCAGGCATGTGAGGACATCTGCCCACAGAGAAACCGTTGCTATGCATCAACGATCAAGCCATCTGCTTTGACCTCATGCACATGTCATTCAAGCACACCCGGCCAGTGTGATGGCGTGAAGCAATGACAGCATCAGGCGTGGCGAGCAACAGCAGCGATTAAAACCGCTCCAGATTCTCTCCATTCACGCCCTGCGTGATTCACTCTGGGCAGAGTCGGGCACACCCCTGCGGAGATCTGAGTTAACACCGTTTAGGCGGGACCCGCCAGAAACATGGCAGCCTGGTGGCGGATGAATTATTCAACAGAGCCTGCCAATTGTTGAGTTTGTGACTGATTTAACTGCAGCCCAACGCTCATTCAGTTCGCCCGACAACGCGTGGCCGCCTCCTAATTCTACCCCCGGATTGCGCGTGCGGCTCTGGCAACACAGCGCGGTAAAATGGGGCTGAACAATCTGTAAGATTTTTCAGTGTTGATACTGGTCACTATGCAAGGAATAATGGGGTATGAGAAAATGGCCGCTAATTCAAAATTTGTAGTGGGTAAAAACATCATTGAAACCACGGGCTTGTTTAGCTGCAAATCACGGCAACGCAGAGCAGTGCGCTCAGACCCAGGAGAAGAAAAGGAAATGAATCATTAAATTATTCATGAATTTCCTCCTGCAGTAGTACAGGGTTCAGGCTGAGAGCGTTAGCCCATGGAGGGGAGATGATAATTCAGTTTGATTCTTTTCACTTTTACACCTCCGCACAGATTCCAGCAGACCCAACTCTTTTTTTGTTGTTGTTTGTTCAGTGTAATGAAATTTTCAATCCATTGCGTTTACTATCAGTGCTCACATCTAAATGGCTCCCTATCCCTCAGGCTGTCTACACAGTGTGTTCCTTCAGTCAGCTACAAAGACGTTGGAGGACCTGTCTAGCAGTAAAACAACTGCTGTTGTAACCTGCAACACTGTAAATATTGTAAATATTTTATGATTTCGCACTGGAAACACTGTAGGAAAACCATTAAAGTTTGAGGTTAATACAGGGCGCAGGACTGAGATTGTGAGCCAATGCGAGCGTTTCAGTTTGATCTTAGATACTGTAGAAGAAGGCCAAGATGAATGCAACCCCTTAATGTCTAGAACAGGAATTAGTAACATCGTAATCCATTACAAGTAATAGATAAATATCCATAATTTACATAAAGGGACAAAGGGCTCCATAATTATTTCCCGCGAATCCTACCTCTACTGGCAATCTCCAGACGTTTTTCTTTTGTTTCGTTTATTTAAATTAAATTTTCCCATGTATCCATGTACACAGTCATTAATGAAATCTGTACAGTGAAGAATTGCACAGCAGGACGTACGAAATCTATCAACACACCTGTAATACACAGAACTATATAGAAAAACTGAATTAATGTTAAGGCTATTTTGTTGTGAGTCAGTGGATTATATAAACAACGCTTTCTTGGTGTGAAACGTAAGTGAAATGTATCACCCTTTTTGGCTCCAGGTCAAAAAGGGGAGCAACTATAAAGAATAATTTCATTTCAGCCCTTTAAATTTCTTTAAATCTTTAAATCTGTCTTGCTTATTTCCTGTCAGAAGAATGTTTGGTTTACTGCTTTTAATGAATTGAAATAAACAACACCAGGTGCCAAATATTTTGGGATAAATATTCCAGGAAGTAATTACTGTATGTACTGTAATTGAATAATATCAAGTAATAGGCCACTAAGGATGCAGCATAGTGCTGTGATTTGTGAATCTGTTATTTTTTTAGCAGATTTGAATTGGTTACCCAGCTCGTTTTAATGCCTATGATGAGTTTCAGTGCACAATAAAGGGTGTCCTCCAGCCAGGTTGCTGTGTAGAGGCATGCTCTGAGCTTACATTAATCAGAATATTTTTTAAAGGCCGATTCATTCCAAATCTATTCCCAGGGATTACTCACTTATTCCTTTCTCAGGTCTTAATCAACTGCCCACAGACACTTGTGTGCTTTGCGTTGTCGGAGGCTAGATCTGTGGGGTTGCCATGGTATCCAGCTACTTGAGAATTCTGCAGCAGGGCCACTCTCCTCGTACAGTCTGGTGCACGTGACACACCAGAGCGAGCAGACAGGTGGCATTAGACTGACAGATACCTCCTCAGAAAGACATGATCTTTACTATGAGCTGTGCCCATGGATACCTCTTCTTTAAAAAAAGGTACATGCTCAGAAACACAGAGCATATCAGTGATCTTGAAGTCTGCGTAATACAGCGTTTCTCCATGTTACATTACTCAGAGCTCAGGTGCACAAAGAGAGAGAGTGAGGTGAGGGCGGGATTGAGAGAGAGTCTGGCAGAGAGAGATAGAGAAAGAGAGAGAGAGACTGAGTGAGAGAAAAAGAGATAGAGAGACAGAGAGAGAGACAAAGAGAGAGAGAGAGAGAGAGTGAGAGGGGTGGGTGGTTCCTTCATCCATTGCTGCCAATCTGAAAATCCGCAATATTTTAATATGTCAGTACCAAGTAAAGTTTCTTGATATGGTAGTGTAATAATGGTTATAAGATGATAGGTCTATGCAGCTACTGTACAGCATATAAACATAGTTGCCCCCATAATATGAAAATAATTTGTATAGCAACAATGGTACAGCATTATTTTAAGAGTGAACTTTGACATGTTTAACCTCAATAAAGAAGACCTTGTAAGTATAAGATCGCCCTGTTTTTTCCTCTGGGCAAGTTAGGTCATTAAAAAATAGAGACACAAGTGGGGAGTGATCTTGGCACACAATGAACACTCTAAACAGAGTGACTCACTGCAAGAGTGGCCCATTGTTCTGCCACAGGACTGAGTGCATATAGGGCACATGAAGGTACTTCCTAGTCTTGAGGGAAGTGGAATCTAGGGTTCACTTGAACTAACAGGAAGAGCAGATGCAGTTTCCCAGGTAGTTTTACTGAGTGAAAACCTTTCCTTTGTTTCAAACCTAATACAAACATGAGCCCTGATGCAAAGCCATTTTGCTCCATTTTATTCACATCATACTTAACAAATTAAAGTTTTCTGCATCTAATTATTGGATAAGCGGTTCTGTGTGACTGAACTTATTTTCCATTCTGCAAAATCTGTGGAGAAGAGGCCCCCTCAAATACATTAAATATTGTGTTCAACTGGTGGATACATTTTATTGGATTTCATCAAGTTCCCTCAAGCTGTATATGCATAACTAGATGCTGAATACAGTTTATGCTATTATAATTATTACGTTTGCTAGCTAGCCAGCTAAACAAAATCAATACTATTAAAGTGTTTGTTTTCAAACAAATTGGTGGTAGATGGCAGCAAACAGAAAATTACTTTTTTTTAAAAGCATTTTTATTTCTTCTCAGAGTAAGACACCTGCCCACTTGGATCATGTCACAAATAACAACAAATACTGCTATTGGCTCCAATGTGATTTTGACTTACTTGTAGAATGTGAGTGTTTCAAAGGTCTTATGGGTTTGTGAGAGCAGTTAGTTTTTCTAAGTTTATGATCCTTGTCAGCTGTGGCTAAGAAACACGAAAGGACCTTTTCACAACAGCCAATAACGTTCTGATTGAGCGGGTCTCCCAATATAAGAGTCCTGCCATCTAGGTGGATTACTGCCAACCCTCATATCATATCACAAGCTGCAAAGAAAAAGTGGGACTTTTTCCATCGGAAAGGTCTGGCCATACTCACCACTCGAAGACAACACAAATTAAAGAACCCATTTTACTCCTTCTGGACTGTGGTTAATGTACAGTAATTGCCATGAAATTCTGATTCACAATTGTTAAGCTCTGATATAAGGGCCTCTCAGGACATGCTTTCCAGAGTTGTACAGTTCCTGTATTTCAAGATAATCTTATAATCTCAGGTCCAGTACATTAATCAATGTGTTTGGACCATAAGCTCACAGATCCATTGGATGCAAATCCATTTAATACACATGTGCCTCCAACTGTAAGTGCAAAAGTATCTGCAAACAAGCACATTTTTTATCTATCTGCTTTTACCTTTAACATGAAAGCCTTTTTAAATAATAGATGTAAAAGCATCTATTGATTTTGGTCCTCTACATCAATGAACTGCAACTCTCCCTAATTGTTTTTTCATCAATCATTATTTTTTCTTTTGTACAGTCTCTTGTTTTTCCTCTTCCCCAGGGTGCAAAAGAGGTGTTCTCAATGAGCAAACTATGTTAAACAAAGTATCAACAATTCAATATATTTAGGGACACAACTTTAGATGTTTGGTACACTATATGGCTTGCTCTTGTCTCTGGCTGAATTACCAAACCAGATGTTCCGATGTACATTTTTGGCCAGGAGTCGAACGCTAGCAGTTGCAGATGCAGTGCCGTAGTTACATCATCACCATTTGCTTTTCAATCTGTCTTAAAGTCTGGAGAGCCAATCAAGGTGTATTCTTGTGCATCTCATTATATGCGCATTGCATATTTCTTGACTAGTCACCGTGAACGCCCCCAGAAGGAGGCCATTTATTTTGCCCTGGACTACATGCACTCAGTGGCTATGACCCTACAGCTGCGTGTTTTCCACTAACTTCTTCAGACGTCTCCTGGCAAAAGAGGCAGGTTTCCTCTGGCAGGAAAGCACACAAACAATCCCGACCCGGGGCGTGACCTTTCCAGCTATCCCCAGCACTGAGGAAAAACTCACAAGAATCCAACAGGAGGGCTCAAGTCTTATTTTTCCAGGAACAAATGCTCCAGTGCTTGCCTTAATTAGGAATCTCTTAATGCTTGACGTGATTGCAATCGACAACTTATAATTAAAATGCAAATTCAGGCAGGATGTAATTGTTGCAAAGAAAGCTTATGTCCCAGTGGTAAAGGGATTTAATTAATGGACGCTCTCCAGGAATACATAGCTTATACCGTCTGTTCAGCATGTACACATTTCCTTGGACTTGAGTAGGACAGACAGCTTGTGTTGCGGAGACTGATATATGTTATTAAAGGCTTAAATGGGACTGATGGTTTTATAGAACGGAACTTACTTGTTGTTTAGCAATGTGCGCATTAAACTGTTCGTTTAAACTTATAAAGAGAAAAAAGTGCATTTGATTTCAGAGAGAAACAGGCCTACTGTTTTTAACAAGACCAAGTGAATAAACAGCTGCAATGCAATGCTGCTGAACTAGACTCCTGTTACATTATCTCTTATAACAAAAGGATTCATCTATTTTATTTGTCCTCATTAATTTCTGAATCTTCTGTCGGCTGCAATTTTCTGTTGTAAAAGAAACACTTTACTTCAGATCCACGGGTTAAGTCCTACATAAGAGGGATTCTATTTACAAAAAATATGTGATTAAATGGATCTGTAGTTAAGTATTTCTGTTCCAACAAAGGATACAAGCATTTTATTGGTCCTCATCAATTTCTGAATCTTCAGTCAACTATAATCTTCTGTTGTAAAATAAACACTTGACTTTAGATCCATTTAATCATGTTTTCTGTAAATAAAATCCCTCTCTTGTAGGACTTAGCCCACAACATAACATATAGAATCTATTCATGGAATACAGAGCCTTGTGATTCATAAGTCAAAACATCCCATGTGAAAAAATAGTAGGCTGAATTATCCTTTAGTATACTTAAAGTATAATTCCAGTTAATGTAATTATTTCAAGAACGCTTAAGTATACTGTTTCACAGTATACTATGTTCACATGGCACGACATTTGTATGCAATTCTATAAAAGCATAAGTAACATTTTTTCATAGTAATCTCAAGGCTTTTTAACTTCTTAAAAAGAACTGGCTCTGACTCTTTTTTTTAATTTATTGTAAAAGAACCCTGCCCTCAATAAGCCCTCTTTACAATTCCCCTGAAACAAAGCAGTACTCCAATGCTTCCTGCTTCACATGGAAATATCTGTTCCACCCATTTTCACAAGTTTAGCTGAAGAACTGCGCTGTCACACTTCAGAGGCCAGAAAGCGTGAAGTCAGCATTACCATATTTCTCAGAACTGATCCCCATGTTGATACTGAATCTGATAATTAGACTGAGGGCAGGACACAGACAGCATAAGCAGCCATGTTTAATCCAGGGTACAACCTGGGCTGCATCTCAGTCATAACCTTCGTTTAAGTCACTCACTGAGAAAATTGTCCAGCTGTTATAAAAAATTGATGAGATAAATGATTTGTTGTGGCAAGAAGGACACAGTTCCTAAGGATGTTGTACATGCCCCAGCTGTGTGGTTGCAGGTGAAGACTGGGAAAATGCGAGCAGATACTGGACATAATCCATGGCATGGAGTTGGGGACTAAAGTGCAAGACATTGCACACCTTTTCAATGTCTCACTATGGACTATTTGAAGACAGAACTGTATGATGTAAGGTAAACAGTATCCAACATATCAGACACAAACTAAACTATTTGATTGCCTCCATATAATTAGGGTGAAAGGTGTATTTTTTCTCCTTAAATATAATTCTAAACAAACTTCCTGTACTGTACTGTAAAACTTTTAAAATCTGAGATGTACATGCGTGGAGTACTGACTCCGAAGTATGTGGAGTTATGCATTTGTAAACTATTGAATCAGACACGTTTGTGTCCCTTCATCTGTCGAAACTGGGTTAGTCGATAAAAACTTAATGTGCACGCAATACAATTTATATAGAGCACCCACCACCGCATCTCTTGAAGTGCGAGCTATCTATATTGCTTCAGCCATAATATAATTGGATCTATGTATGATTATGATGGATTATATCCACTTATGAAAACCAGTGAGGTTCAGTCTGATGATTGCTTTGACTCCTTTGACAGTTTATCGTGAAAGACGTGATTGAGGCAGTACGTATCAAATTAAATACGGGCACCGTTTGATACCACGCTTAGCTGGCACCAGCAAATGCAAGTCTTGTCACAGCTAGCTGGTATTAAATAAGATCAGAAATAGGAGTGCAAATGAAAATTGACGTTCAGGTCATGGGCTCCTACAGGGTGACATGTTCTGAAGCGCAGCCGAGGAAGAGAGACATCATCGCCTTCATCACTCTGATCTCCCGCTTTTAAACAGCTCTGCTGCAATTTCAAGATGATGTTTTTTTTTTTTTTTTTTTTTTTTTTTAAGAGATCATACGCATGAGTTTAAAGAGAGTTGTGATGACAGGAAAAGTCATTCTGAAATGTGAAATGATGAAAAACAGGCCCCCCATGATTAACCTCTTTGACAGCACGAACACGGTCTGTAAACACCTACTCAGTAAAATGATCAGTGCGAAACTCTGATTGACTACTTTCAACTCTGACAAAGTGCATCTTGGTCCTCTGGGCACAGATACACTCCGTAGGAGTTGGTTTAACACTTAGGATCTTCCTGTGTCGTGTAAAGACAAGTGAAAGTACAGTTTAAGGTATAAGGTTAGCAGCTGTTCAAGCAGGCACCTCAGATAATCAATGCAAAAGATTGCTGCAGCCATGCAAGTGTGCCAGATTATTCAACAGCGCTGAATTCCATAGCTATTAACCATACGCCAATCTATAGAACAGGGATCGCTAGTTTTATCGAAGAATGGCTGGTATGGGTGCAGGCTTTTGTGATTAAACACCCAATTCCTCTAATCAAATGATCATGGTCTTACACCTTCAGTAGTTCAATCAGTTTTGGTGCTGAGCAGTAACGAAAAGTGCACCCACAGCACCCCAGATAAGGCTGGACACCCTCACTGTAATTCTCAAAGCTGGCTACTTGAATTACTATCATAAGACATAGGGGGAATTGTTGAGCATGACTACCATTATTACATTATTGTTGCCATTTGTGTTCAGTTCCATCAATGGATGAGAGAAAATTCTAGTGAGGCTAAGCAACTGTTTTTCTTTTTGGGCCTAGCGCTACCCTACCCTGCCCTACAGCAAGGTAAAACTGACAGGTCATACACAAAACACAAAACATCAAACACAAATGGCATTAACAGGAAAATGAATCACTGCCTATTTGCTTCGTGTTCATAGTTGACTGAATAAAGACAGACATTTACCATACAATAAACAGTAGGAAACTTTCTTTAAATTTATTTCTTGTTTGTATTCTGAAACGTGGGCTGCTATTATCATATTCTTGCTTAGTTGCAAATATATTCATAGGCCTATTAAGAGTCTTCGTTCAGCTGACTGCTGAAACTTGAACGTCCACCTGTGGGAAAGCAAATAGTCGAGAGACAAACAAAGTAGTAATGAGGTTTACCTTTACGAGACAGGCAGGAGCGGAAGAAGCAAGCTTAAGGGGCCACACAGCCGAGGCTAAAAAGCCCTGCTTGATGCAGTAGTTCTGCTTACCCACGCAGACTGAGGGGAAACAGAAGGAAGTAGTTAGCAGATAGTGCGCAATATGTTTTCGCCTTCCCAAATAAAGACGGAAGATAACAACTTAACTCATAGCTCGCTACTTCAACGGTTCTCAAACTTTGCCACAGTCCCCCCGATTTGCTCATTTGCGCTAACTAGATACAGTTCTATTTTAGATTTTATACACATCATGAGATGCACGCGTTGCCAGTTGGCCAGGTGTCGCGAGCGGAGTTCATTTCACGCAGGCTCAAAATTCTAATTTTGTGATTGTGGCGAGGATAACAAAGAATATTATTTTCACATTAAATTCTCATTATAACTTTTGAAGTTGTGAGCCGTGTGCGCAGAGTCTCTGGGGAAAGGGGCTTTCACTCCATTGCTAACCACACCATACAATATACACCGTATATTCTGTATTTCTTCATTACACATGATATACCAGTGTTAGATAAACAAATGTTCACGTTGTTCGTTCATGTCTCAACAGTATGCAACGTTACTTTGCTTTCGAATCTCTTGGCACACCTTCATTAAATGCAGTTGTATACGTACAATAAGGAGATCATCAGAATTTGTTTATTTTCTTACACTATATCAAACCCTCCCCTGGTGTCTTCGGTGTAATTGTTGTTCTGTTGTGTGACTGTGCCGTGTGTGACGCTGTAATTAAAGTATAAACTATAAAAAGCTCTTTGTTTGGGAAAAACACAAAAAGGATTGGGATAATTATACTTGAGTTGGGTATAATCCCTACAGCCTCTATAAGGGGAAATAATTTATTTAAATGAAAATGTATCTTCAACAAAGTTTTTTTGTGGACCGTGTAACAAGGGTGCCATGGGAGGGTCAACCAAATGACATGCAGCCCAGTCTTTCAAACATAAATACACACTACCACCAACATACCACGCGTACCACATTTTTCATGTATGGAACAATACAGACACTTGTCCGCAATGATTTTTCCTTCACATTTTTGTGCCCCTAATTATGTTGTGTGAATCTACTCATACAGACAAATGGGAACTCGACTGAACTTTTACAATGTGAGCGTTTGTTGTAGGTCATGGAACATGGAACCCGACGGCACATACAGCTTCTCTCATATCTTGAGCCACTCTCCGTGGGTCTTATCCAATTTCACGGAGATGCTTGGCTGTCCTCTGTCATACTAGCCTCTGGGGACTACTAAAAGACTAGGACACTACACATTTTAGATACACAATTGTATGTGCCTTTACCCACTTCCTTCCACTAATCCCGAAAGCATTGGAATATTAAGGAAAGGGTATTTGCCATTAGTCGCTGTCTGTGGCACTAGAGGACATGGAGCCTGGATAAACTTTGAAAAAAAAAGGTTACCTGAAAGCTAATACCTAGGGCTGTTTACTGAAAAGTCATCTGCAGTTTGCCTTTTACAGTTAATGTGAAATCCTTGCCTGAGCTTCAGTTCAGATTGATTTTTTCCCAGAAGAAAAAAGGTTTTATTGTATGTTGGCTGACTAATAAATAAGTTCATTGACTCGCAAATGTCTTTATTGTCCTTTCAGCATTACTGAAACGGTGTATTATTCTATAGGGGATGACAGTGTGGTTGACTTTTAAACAATGGAAGTGGTAGCAAGATTGGCAAGTCTGCATGCTGTCAAACCACCATTTACATTTATTGCTAATTAGCAAAAATGGCATTCTGTCACACTGAATTTTTAATTTTAATGCTGCATTTTAGTGATTGTATTTTACAGCAAGGAACTCTAATAAAGAAATATGAAAATTGTGCCTGTCATAATGATCAACACCATCTGGTGTTGCGGAGATGTTTTCTCTTTCTCTACATTGTAAACAGAAAATACTGGTAACTTTGAGCAACACTGTCAGCCTGCACTGACATCTAGAGGTAAAAATAGTTACTGCACCCACATGGAAATCCTCTCCCCATACCTCCCCAATAGAGAACCGTGAGCCCTCGCAATTACATGCTATACAAAGTTAACAGTTAACCGTGACCATTTGTCGATACGGCATCCATAAAGAAATTGTTATGAAGCAATGGCCTGTTTTATTTCCAGAATTACCGGTGAACTGAACTGCGCAGGCAATTCTGAGGGGGGAACATCATCTTCGCATCACGGGTAATTCTGCAAATATTAACTTCGCTGCCAGAGACTGTCCACTTAGACATGCACCACAGTAATGTGCCAATCAGCATCGTCTCCAAGGTGCAGAATAACACCCTGGAGGGCTTCATGAGGCGTAGCTGGGCCAAATGACTACCATTTCAAAGCAAATTGCATCACTTAACCCACAGCAAGGTCAATGGGTTTCTGGCGGGATGCTTCGAGGGGCATACACGTTTAAAGGTATAAACAGATGAAGGGTAGGGAGCTTCAGGCAGACAGGTGAACAGTGAGCACGGCCTGGGCAGCTGACTGTAGTGCCGGACCACTGGTTTGCTTCAACCTGCTGCAGATCCCTTCGCACTTGTAAGAGGAATGTTGCTCAGCTGTTGGTTTTGCCTTTTGCAAAACCAGATGGGATTCAGATGGGATTATAATGATTGATTGAGCCTCAATCCCTATCTTTTTATAGCCCTAAATAGTAAAAAAAGGACAAAAAAAAAACATTACATTGAGTGTAGTTAATCATATGGCACTCAAGTGCCAGCGCCTGTCCTAAATGGCCTTCGAGCCACCACCAGAGAAAGGCCACTCAATTCAAGTTTTAAATGTTTTTTTACTTTTTTGAAAGACATTTCAATTGTGTAGTATTCAGAGTGTGCAAATAGCTGCTTTTGATGCTATTGTTCTTTGAGCCAGTTCCCCAGTCCATGATTGCCAAAAAATTCTCCTTCAACCCTCCTTCTGCGATCGATTACATCTTGTTTTAAGACCACCACAATCCTACAGTCAGTTCTGCAGACACCCAACACTTTTACGGGGCATTCTAGCGAAAATCTGAGAGAGGGAAATGTGTCCCAGAAGGAGCTCCATAAAATGGCAGAGATTCCCTTAATCAAGCGCAACTCCCATTCAACACACAGCTGCACCCATTGTGCTCCACGGGGGGGACCCCTTTGTTAAAAAGATGAGACCATCCCAAAAAACACTGTACCCAGGGGGAAAAGAGAGGTAAACCACATGCTTACAGTCAGGGTGCCACAGAGGGAGGGACAACATCGAGGCATGTCTAAAAACCTCGGAAATTAGAGTGCCATTTTGTCACAGTGAAACTGAGTGAAAATCTGAAAGTGCATGAAAATCACTTTATCTGCCTCGAAAAAAAAAAATACTTTCTTGTTATTGTACTCTCTCTGGCCTTTGTTTTTTAAAAGGATGGATAAAATCACAAAAGAACACTTGCCATTTTTGAGTGCTTTCCTCTGTCTCCATCTTGCATTTATTTATTTATTTTTGTTCGCCAGGACCAGGTACCCTCCTGGAGCTGTTTGTCAGACGCACCTGCCTGGGGCTGTGTTCCTGCTTTCCAATCCCCTCAGTGCCGAGTCTGCCACAGCGCAGGTAAACCTCCTCTGTGCTAGCGTCTGACCTGTAATGCTGCTGAAGCAGAAATGGGACAGTTAACAGGCTTACCCTCCCAGTATAATGCGTACTGTACTAAGTACCATCACAGCACTGATAACAGTTTTTTCAGTGCTTTTTTATTTTGGAGAAAGTGAAAGACTAATAGACGGATGCCCTTCTCTCAGGGCAGGGTTGTGCTGTTAGATAGGGGAAAAGTTCCACCCACAGTCAGCAGTCATGGACAGGCGGGTGGCTGGTTTCCCCGGTGATGGCCAGGGGGAATTTTGGAGCTCGGGGCAGGCCATTTTTGGATTAGGTGTTCTCCGACTGCACCTGTCAGCGGTTTGCAGCAGCACCGTTTAATCCACCCCCGTCCCCCCCCCATCCCCCCCATCTCCCATCCCAGAGGGAGGCGCTAATGACCTTCATCATCACCGCGGCAGGGCCTCCGAAACGTCCGTAACACCCAACCGAAATCTGCTCCCGCATCTCTTCCCCCCTAATCTCCTTTCGGGACGTGGCGGCACGCTCCCCCCCATCGGCTGGGGCTCGTCGATCGTCTCCGTGTCCGGGAGGCGATGGGCCCATCGAGCAAGAGGCGAAGTGCAATCGCAGCCTTTCTGAAGGTTATTATCCAGGTCTCTGTGGCTTTCCACGGCCCTTACGAAGTGCACGGTGGGGGGGGGGAGAGATGGGGGAGAGATGGGGGTGGGGGGCTGGAGGAAAATGACAACGGTCAGCCTTGCCGAGTCAGGGCGTTAAGAGACGAGCGGGAGAAATGGGTTTGACGCCGGAGACACTTCAGATCTGCGCTAAATGCCATAACAACCGCGGCGGCTACGCTCTCCCTCATCCCAGACAGGAGCCCGCGTCGTCCCAGCGGCTGTCCCGGCGCGAGCGGCGCATTACCGATGCCTCGGCACGGAATCATCTTAAATAGCAGCTTACTCACCGTAAAGACCGGCCCGCGCCGGAGCTGGAATAAAAAGCCCATCGCCGCCGCGCTGCACAGGAATGGCAGGAACGGGGGATGGAGGAAACCGCTTTGCCCAGGGAACGGGGAGGGGGAAAAAAACAAAAATAAAGGCTCTATTCGCACCTCATTACACAGCTGGGGTCTACGAGGCGGCTTTAAGCAGCTGAAACGTTGCTTTTTTTTTTTTTTTGCTTTCGCGGCAATTGTTGTCGAAATTGCGAGAGCGTGTCGCCACAATTTCCACTCTTTGGAACCCAATTCGCCGGGCGGCGCTCGCGCACACCAGGCAAGGCAAATGAATTCATTCGGGGTCCAAATATCATTTTTCATGGTGGCGTCGAGGGGGCCTCGGCTGTGCCCCGCCAATTACGCTCTGTGATCCGCCCGGCAACACGGCAAAGAACGTATAGCCGCGGAGGTACTGACAAAGGGTGCCTCAGGCACCGGCCCAGAGCAGCAAGGCAATGTTTCAGGTGATATTTACATAGCCCCAAACCTCAGCAGACGGGCAAAATGGAGTCCTGATAGCTCCCAGCGCAAATTACTGGATTTAAGATAACTTATTAAAATACCCTCCATTGCGGGCCGGGGTATTTGCGCTCCCATTGGTCACACAAGGCGAGGTATTCTTCGAGGGGTGCTTCTCGCCCGCCGAGCCCCGAGTTGTTGATTTATGTCCAGGCCCGAGAATGACATTAGCGAGACCGAACTCTCACCGAAACCCCGAGAGGCTGATTCTGCTAAAAGCCGGTGGAAGCGGATGAGTCGTTCGGCGGTTCAAACGCGCTCAACGGCTCAGAGGCTAGTCTTCTTAAAGCGTCGCTTCTGAAGCCCCACAGCTGGGGCTGAGTTAGTGAGGTTTTTTTTTGTTGTTGTTTTGCCTGAACTGTTTTGTATGGTATTTCCCCCCACCATTTTAGACATCTTCAAAATATGGTGGATTGTTGTAGGCTCTGAGCATTGCTCTTTCTATACAGGAATCCAGCCATGTGAAACATAGCACTGAGCATTAAGGAAGGCCCGTGAGGCTATTATGAGCTTCGACACAATGGCTGTTCTTGTGACATAGGAAATAAGGAAGAATATCCTTTTCACTATGTTTTACTAGGCAGATTTATGAACTTACGGCATTGTTAAGCTCAATGTGAAAATAAAATATTCAGTATGCGCTGGTCTCCATGTAGCATAAAATGAAACTGCAATCTGTAACAGCAAAGAGGTTAAATGTACTCTTCAAAAAAGGCCAGGAATTGCATGCTAAACAGTAGCGCATATGAACCACTTGGCTCTTGTGTCCCCCCAACAGAATTCTTTACAGCAGCCATCAGTAATATGCCAGAAAACGGCATACGGCACACCAGAAAAGTGCATTTCTGTTTATCTAACATGTATTTACTCAATCGAAATGTTCCATAGGTCTGTATTTCATGTCGTTCTGCTTCCTTTAATCAAATCCCCCCCTTAATTGCTACTTTAATGTTATCAACGCAAATTAAGTGGTAAACAACCCTTAAAAACTGGGTCAACTGGGTGCGTTTCGGCAAAAGAGAGAAGTACCGTGATTTTAAAAATAGCAATATCAACAAACAGTTTTCAGCGCCGGCTCCATATTGTCTGTGTGCCGTTAGGAGACATAAAGGCTGGAGTGGACCGCTCTTAATTGGCCTCCCTGCTTGCGTATACCTCACAGACGCGGCATCAAAGGCTTGCGGCGCGGGCCTTGGCGCACAATTAGCCCGTCTCCACCGCAGCCGGGCCTTAGAGGAGCTAACGATGCTCAGGATGTATATTTAAAAAGGAAAACCGGGTAACGCATCATAATTTCATTACCTATTGATCGGTGTGAAATATCAGTTAGCGACAGATGGCATGCTGGGAGATTTGATGAAACTCACAAAGCCTTCTTATCGGTGTTTATTCATGAGACATTTCCATCAACAGAGGAAGGGCTCCTGCAGTGCGTCTGAAATTCGGGTGTTTAGTATCTTTGTTGAATAATTGATACGGGGAGGGGTTATTGAAAATTTCACATAGAGTAAAACACAGTCTACATCTTCTAGCGAGGGTTAAAAAAAAAAAAATTAGATCTCAGATATTAACTCTGTGTTGCCACTGCTTTAACATTTGTTAAGGCAGTGATGTGTATGTGCACGTGTGCGTGTGTGTGAGTGCATGCAAGTAAGCTGTGTATATACTGCATGTTCACATTTTGGTCGAGTTAGATGTCTCTCTTGTTTAGGTGGTCTGAAAAAGTGTTCATCAGCCTTTCAGTCGTCCATGTAAGGTAATGGGATCTGTAGTTTTCTTTTAATTCTACGTCTTGCATCGTCAGTGGTAACTGAAAATAACAACAACAAAAAAATGCTTTGCTGGAAATTAAACACTGCGACCCTTACATGAATGCATGACTTAAATGTACAGGCAGGACCCGTTTCTGGTGTTAACAGAGGTCTTACGCAGGGCGCAAAGCCAGGGCGAGCATCCTGAAAATGAAAGAGCTTGCGTGTCTTTTATAGCAGTCCCCGTTTCAGCAGAAAGTTCTATCATCATTTGTAAATGGCTCCATGGAAAGCCATGTTTTGATTAACCTCTGCAAGATCTTTATTTCGTATTGATTTTTGCCTCTAACCCAATTAAACTTCTTTCACAGAAAATTCTACTCAGCCCTTAAAGAAAGAAAGAGAAAGAGAGAGAGACAAAGAAAGGGAGAGAGGGAGAGAGAGAGAGAGAGAGAGAGAGAGAGCGAGAGAGAGAGAGAGACGCGGAAGTTCATTGAGGAACAAATCCCTTTATTGTATGCCAGTTGTGATGGAATCCATTATGGTGCACCTGCCGACCCATCAATTCACTTTTGACGACGGCATCCAGCTCTAAACCTATTTGGCAAAAGATTAATTTTATCAAACACAATAACCTGGGAAATAAATGGAAATTAATTCACCATTTTAATATTGCGCCTGTCACATCCGTGTGCTTGAAATACGTAATTACCTGATTCCTCCAGTCACTTGCCTCCTGAAAAAAAGCTCCTGAATCGCAGCCTGCATCCTGCGGCAGTCTGTTGCAGGGAGGCAGACAAAAGGGAGCGGAAGGCTCAGGCTGACTGCGAACCAATTATTAGGGTGGTAAGACAATCAGGTCTTTTGGCAAGGCCAAGCATTCTAAAGGCTTTATGCAATTAGTTTTTTTTTGTTTTTTTTTTTTGGTCACAATTCATGCGCAAATTATGCAAGGAGAAACGTCTGAAAAACATTCCTTTTCCCGCCAGCCCAAGTCCGATGATTACAGCGTAACGTACCCTCGTTGGGCACAATCTTCAGGGACGGCAGTAAGGGATACACTACATATTCATAAACCTGTTTATGATTAATGTCACTAGCTTCCATAGTTTAACAAAGGCCTGCACTTCAGCTTTGTAATACAAAGAACCTGAACTTATTGCCCGTGATTTAAAAAATATTTATAAATGAAATATACGCCAGTTTTTTTTTCTCCATTATTTCCAATGTGAATAGCTTCTCAGTGATGGTGCCTGTTTTTAATTAAAATTTCAACACATACAGTCCTCCTTATTTGATGAAGGCCACAAAGTGACCTTATGTGAAATTAATTATGTTTTTGTGTTTTTGTGTCACCTTAACTCGTGTTATCCTAACGTCTCTACTTGCGACTGGCTAATGAGTAACAAATGTTCCAGAATTATGAAGGCAAAAATGATCCGTTGAATGTTTTCATGAAATATCATTTCCGTCTTGAGAATTTTTTCTCAATCCCAGAAAACTGAAAAGGGATCCATCGGGGAGCCTCAAAGTGTATCCCTTACATCCTGTTCAGATAAAGATGTAAAAAAAAAACAATGTTTAATGGAGAGATTGTAGTGCTTTCTGATAACATTATTCTCATTAACTGCAACACGTGCTTGACGGAGAACACTCCCGATACACCTGAGACAAAACTCATAGATCTGTAAATCAAATAATTCCCATTCCTTAATAAAGTTACTCAATGTTCTGTACCATTGGGTCCTTTTTAATATCTCATCTCTACAGACCACTGTTAAAAGTGTGAAGCATATACTCCAGGTGAGAAAAGAGCCACTTGTGTACTTTGTCTCCTATTGGTCAATTGCTTTGGTAACTGTGAAGGAGATTTATTTGAGTCATTTAAGCTTGTAAGTGGCAAAAAGACTTGATGAAGTCAAGTGCATGTAACTTTATGTTATATTCACAGCAGTTTAAAAGAAAATATCTCAGTAAACACTTGAGGAACTGAAGCTTGTTTATGATTTTGTCCTTGTGACTGAAGTCTTTTTAAGGCCACACTGGATGGCTATATGGCAGAGCTCGCACATTTGTCTCTGTTCATAGCCAATGGGGAGGTACGGAAGGATTGGAATGAAGCCTGTTTCCGTAGTCTCAGATTCCAAGCTATTTCCCTGTGTCACAGCGCCACCCTGTGGTCTTTTTTTGCAATACCGCAAGAAAGCCATTTTTGTGAATAAAATGACATTCCTGACGCCTTCATCGATGCCACTTGCAAGCTAGTAAAAGGCATGCAGTGGCAAACTAATAACAACTAATGTGAATATGAATATAGCAGTTCCTGTGCAAATTACAACTTCAGCAATTAGGTTCTGTATCAATTGAGGGGAAATACATATCTGATCACATTTGCATGATTTTAGTTTGAGATTATTTGAAGGTATGGAAGAAATATATCACTGCGTTCCTTGTAAGATTGTTGTTATTTTGTGCAGTTTTGATAATATTGACATATTTCTTATATCTTAAGCAGACTATCTTTAACTAGCACTTCTAATGCAAAAGAGGAATGTATTACAGCATACAGTATAGTTAGAAAAAAGCAACATTAAATAAAATAATAAAACAAAAGGGGCCTTCTGGGATATGTGAACAGCTTGTTTGCTCCTTTGTTTTGAAGAAAGAATGTCATAAATATCTGTTCCAAAAGACACACAGCCAGGAAACTGTTATGAATATTGAAAATAAATATGTATATGAACTGCCAAATAAATACGTCTGATTCAGGTTGTGGAGAGGGAGACCAGGCATAACATAATCAGACACAGAACGTTTTTGGTATATCTGCATGTTTGCATTAACCATTACACCAGTATGCTTCGCTACACTTAATGTGCTGTTGCTGAGGAAGGTTTGAGGTTCATGCTGCTTGTAGTAGGGCTCACCTGGAAATACATAAAATTCAATGGGTCAGAATCAAGGTGGGTGGGTAGGTCAATCAATATAAACAAAGCAGCCAACCCATCTAGAACCTTTGCATTTAAGTCAATAGAAAATGTCACATAATTAGGTAATGCTGAGTAGATGGAGTATGAAGTAATAAATTAGTGTTGAAACGACTCTCATAAAACTTACCCGTCTCTGATTGCCAACTTGCTTCCTGTCAATATACATACTCCAATCAAACAATACCTGTAATTATTATGAAGTGAAATTTCAGCAATCAGTCCTTTTGACCCCTTATTATCCAATTTACATTCAATCCTTACATACATACTCATGTCAGTACTTACATTATGCTATTACATAACCTACTGGTTAGACATATTCATGAAAGAAGAAGCCAGTTAAGTGTCTCCTTTAATGAGAATTTGGCCTCTTCATTTTGATGGAACACTGTTCGTTGACAAGGGGCTCATATATATGGTGGTTTCTCTCACACGTCCATTGTCAGCCTGTACCTTATCGTTTAGAATGAGCAGAAAACCCAAAAACTGAGAGGAGCAAAGGGTTTTTATTGGATAATTGAACTTACAGAACTTTTATTGAACTTACAGCATTTAAGTGCGCTCATATGGCAGTGCCCAGGGACTGTTTGTGGTGGAGGTAATTAGCATCCAATTTGTTGGGGAGGAAATCTCTCTCGCACTAGCGTATTCAAAGGAATGAATGTGGGAAGGGATGCAGCCAGATAAAAAGGGAATACCTGTCCAGCACCTGACAGCCTTTTCACAGGCTTTGTGTAATTGTAAGTGAATATTTCATAAAGCAGGGGGGACGTACTGCTCCTCGGTCTCAGACGCATGTCCTGCTCCCTGTCCCCATTACAAAACAAATTTAAGCCTAAATGGTCCCCAAGGCACTTTAAGCCAGGCTTTTTCCTTATCACAAATGTATGGGGCTTCATCTAATAATGATGTGTTTGAGCGAACAGGGATGAATTATACATGGCTACCCTTCTATATTTTTCGACCATCGATTCAGAGCTGTCAATCACGAGGGACAATAAAGTGACAGACCCAGGGTCAGTTAGGAAAGAGGACCAAAGGGTCAGCGTCACTCTGGGGGAAACTTACCCCCGTAGCATACAATTCCCAAATTTAAACACACACACACACACGTGCAGAAATGCACAAAGAAGCTCCATACTTTATGCACACACAATAGAATATTAAATTATGAGTTCAAAACAAAGTTTTCCTCAAATTAAAATGAATGAACAGCAAGAACAGTGGCATCAGCCTTGAAGAAATGCTATCATATCGCACCTCCCCCACAGAGGCATCTGGCTCTAATTACAGGTAACAGAAAAGAGTGTGGAGCGCAAAATCTCTCATTTGCTCACTCCTAAAAATGAAAAATGAGGAAAGCTTGCAAGGTTATCATTTTCACTCAAACACAAATGTAGCAGGAAAAATAGTAAGAAAAAAAATAATATGCACACACACAAAATCATTTTTCCACCTACCGAGCAGTTTGGAAAGGTTTTAGTGTGTTGCAGTCTATTGTGCCATAAAATGTTTTCATGGTATGAAAAAAAAAAAAAAAAGTTTTATTTATTTATTTTTTATCATCAGTTGAAACTGCAGGTTTTTTCCATCACAGTTTTATTTTGCTGCCCGGAGGGTCTTGTGACTGTATTTCAGCAACAGTTCATTGGATATCCTGGCCACAAATCAAATAGCAATGAAAGCACTTACACATAATGTGTGTCTTCTGTGCTGTGCTCTGGCAAAATTTCATCGCTATATAAAAAACATCAGAGTGGCTGTTTTAAGGTAGAGAGTTTTTACAAGACAATGACTGAAATTACACTGGTTTAAAAAATAAAAAATAAAAAAAAATGTTAGAGACTGTATGTAAAGATTAGGCCATGGCTGGTGTGAAATGCAGGTTTTTGTTCTGGCCCAACACTAAGACAGCTTATTTTACTCATCAAGTTCTTGATTGAAGATCATGATTAGTTAATTAGTTGAATCAGGTGTTATAGTGCTGGGCTAAAACAAAAACTTGCATCTATACCTGATAAAATGGGATATGCCTGGGTGAGACTGTAATAAATAATGCATTAAAAACTATTGTTCATGCTATTACTTAACTATTGCACAAAAATTGTCATGGTATTGTATACTAAACTATTTTTCATCATCATGGGTAAATTAATTTGGCACTGTGCGCCACACATAGATATGATTTTGTATCTGAGGCATATTTAGGCTCTTCAAGTCAGTCTCGCTGTCTGGGGTTTTGGTAACTGTTTCTCTTTCACCACTAGGTGGCAGACCTTTCATTTGCTAAACGTGGCCTACAGAAGCCAGTCCAGATTACATCCTGGAGTACAGGACAGCACCAGATAGACCTTAGCTCACAATTATCGATCATAAGATATCACGGTTATCAAGGTTATTCTCCAGAAAAACAAACCAGGAGCTTGTCTATGGCACTGGAAGCTGAGTATTCTCCTACCAATCAAATGCAGTAGGAAACACCATTTCCACTAGCAATGGGTTCATTACACTAGTAAGCTCCATGGCATACATAATGCATGTATTTCATTTCAATATGGTAAAAACACATACCGACGGTATATATCATTCAGTCTTCCTCCCACAGCTGCAAATTGTGTTTCTATGACTGCGCAAAAGGAAATTGTAGGTGATGATTACCAGAAATATGCACACATTTCCTGTCCATTATAAGTGAAAAATGATGCCATATGCCCATTTGTCTTCTAACGACATCCCAGGCAATTACCTTGGCTTTCCTTCTTTGGTATCTGGACACGGAATTGTCAATAGCACAGCGTTGCCATGGTAAACAAATCACAGGTGATTAACGGCCAGTAAGAGCTGGAAAAGGGGTACATTGATTCCAGAGCTCTGAATTAATATTACATGGGATAGATGGCTCTATTGACTCCGTGTGAGTACCAGGATATGCAGCAATATTGACCTGGACTGTAACGGGTTTTGGCAGAACACGTGTCTGTGATACTGGCTAGAGTTCGAACGGGGTCAGTACATCAGCTGGCATGTGCGATCTGATCTCCTGGGCGACCGTGGCACCATTGGCCAACGCACACTGAGCAGTGACACCGGTATGTTTTCTCACCATCTGTCCCCTGCGCTTTAAGGTCCGCAGAGTCCAAAGCATGTTCTTATTCTTATCGTGTTAAACACGAAACGTGCACAAAAACACGTGTTTAGTGTGCAAAGAGAGGAGGAGAGCTCTTCCTCCATGTGAATGTCAAAGATATATATATATATATATATATATCTTTATTTTACAAGGTGGGTCAACTGAGAACTTCTTTACTGCAGCGATGAGCCAGGAAATACAAGTAGGTAGGAATGCAAGGGATAGTGTAGCCAATCAGTCCTATGTGGAAGACAGGTATGTGACCATGTTCAGTGAGGCAGTTTTTTGTGGGAATTTGACCAGAACACAGGAGCCACAGAATTTTCATTTGACTTATTTGGAAGACAGGTGCAAGCTGATGTTCCCATACCCGTCGTTACCTTTGCTATCCTGAAACAGGACAAGGTCAGCACTGCTAGCACAGGGGACACAGAGCTGGGGTGCACAGTGCAGCCTCGAAACTGTGTCCGCCAGGCACAGGCTGATGCTCTCGGCCAATCAGAAGTGAGAACAGAAGCAGCCTCAGAATGTGGGTCTGTGAATGCACTACACAGGAGACATTATAATGAAGGCTGGCCTACTTATCTCTAGAGCAACTTCGGACATTTTTCTTGCCTCAAACTTCCTGTGCAGTGCAACTTTCTTTAACCTCGGTAATAACATGCTTTTCACCCTGCTCGATTCTTTTAGAAGGGTAGCTTTGGTGTTGCCTTCATTAAAACCTGAATAATCCCAAAGAACAAAGCAGAAAATGCTCAGAAAAGAACTAGTGCAGATTTCAGAATCTACCCATGTTTTCATATTTCAGAATCTACACGTTTTATTTTGCGTTTTATGGTGTTTTACATTGAGTGACTGAATCATTTCATCAATGTCAAGATTTAGCAAATAGTTGATAATCACAATTTTTAATGTGCAGATGAAGTGGAGAACTGGAAAAAGTCCTTAATTCCTACACAGGTAATGTGGGCGTGGCTGATAGGATTCCACAGGGAATGTGAGCATTGGTGATTGGATTCCACAGGGATTGTGAACATGGGTGACTGGATTCCACAGGGAATGTGGACCTGGCTGGTTGGATTCCACAGGGAATGCAAGAATGGCTGACAGGATTCCACAGGGAATGTGGGCGTGGCTGACTGGATTCCACAAGGGATCTGGACATGGTTGACTGGAATTCACAGGAAATGTGAGAGTGACTCACTGGATTCCACAGGGAATCTTGATATGCAGACTGGATCACTTCCTCTGGTTCATCCATTGCACTCACCTCTACCTCCATGTGTAGCTCAGACCACTCATCTAGCTGGATTTCTCATGCCATGCTTTTCTCCACGCAAAGCAATCGGGCTGAAGAGTGGATGAAAAATCTAACCAGCCCATCCACAGAGATATGAAATAGGAGAGCAAGGGTCGATGACATTTCAGATCAGTCAGTTAAGGATATAAATTGAAATTCAATTCATTAATTGAAGAAAAATAGAATATAATCAGCATTTTTAATACATTAATTTCATTTTAAATCATTCTCCGAACTGACTCAATTGAAATGAAATTGACCCCAACCCTGAAAAATGAAAAGTTCCATTCCTGCAGTTCCACATTGACATAGAAGTCTGCAGGAACCTGTTAATCGACTGCAACTTTGCCATCTATTCAGAAACACCCAGGCAGTTCTGCTGCAGTGAAAGTGACAATGATAGAGACACAGGCAGGTATGTTTAAAATGACACATTTATTTATGTTTTATTTGCAGCGCACAGAAAAACATAAAACATTGTTTATCACCTGTCTGTTGCCTGGTGCTAGGTTTGGTCACTAGTCTGTGTTCATGTCATCCGTGTCACTTCGGTGCTACGTGCTGGTCGCAGATGGAGCTGGCCTTTTCTTTTGCTCCGTTGAAGTAAACAACCAAATCACACTGTTTCAGTCCCCTTTCAATCTGCATTTTACATGTGACACATATGCGTATCCAGTAAGAGGAATGGTAATGGTCATCATTATTGCAAATGACATTGCTGCTCCATAACGTGTTGATTATGGGCTGTCTGTGCCACTAGATGCTGTTTGCTGAGATCTAGAATGGTCTTTCAAACTAAAATTTCTCTCACGCGCAGATTTCCTGACACGGTTTCATTTGTCCAGTTTACCCAATTTCAGAGAACCGCCCACTCACTTACCCCACATACCAGGTTGCAGAAGGGCACACAGATCACACAGATTGCATTCAGGCATTAAATCTTCATTTAATGGGAAACGAAAGCAACATTGCACCGCTACAAATCCAAAAGGTCTCTTTATTCAATGTCAGTGTTTTATTAGATCTTGACAAAGTCAATACTTTTCTCCAATACAATTTGTCTCGAGAATTTAATTGTAGACTGTTCCCTGTATTACAAATTGCAATTCCCCAAAATCATTTTTTTATTGGTACAGAACAACAAGCGCATTTCTTTTCCAAATTTGAACAGAAGAACATTAGTTTAGACAGTAACACTATATGGAACCAGGTATATGGCCCTGTCTTATAGCCCATGTTCAAATGTTGCCAATCCTATGTTTCTATCCACTGACTCACATATTTTATTTCCCAAAATTACACCAGATTTCACCTGTTCAATAAAACGAATGTACTGAGCACAGACCAAAATGTTCCCTTCTTGTGAACTCAAAAAGAAAATGATGTAAGTTTTTGATATTCCTTTAAAAATAAGATTAAAGATCAGAGGGATAGCATTGATGGGAGGATTACACTGTTTTATGGGTGCTCTCTCTGCTTCTTGTCCCTATGTCTCTGTGAGCGATATGCCGGGCAAAATCCCTCTTTGATTTATTGCTGTCGAGAGGACGCCTGTTGATTGCTGCTGTCTGACCCACTGTTAAACAATGTGCCCTTGGAAAAGGGAATTAATATCTCAAGGGTCTTTTCTAATCCTTTGGCACAAGAATTATGAAGGAGACGCACAAAGATAAATAAATAAATAGGTAAGTAAATAAATAAATAACAAAGTTAAGTGGCTGCAATAGCTTCCGTATGCCTGGTACTCACAGTTTCCCTGGCAGTCCCATCACTTGCACTGCCACTGGGGCCACATAGGCCTAGGTGCATGTGTGTGCATCCCTGATTGTGTGTGTGTGTGTGTGTGTGTGTGTGTTTTATGCGTCCATGAATATGTGTGTGTGTCCGTGTGTGCGCATCCATGAATGTGAATGCTTCCGTGTGTGTGTGTGTGTGTGTGTGTGCACGCAATCTTTGATGTGTATGTAGATGCTTCCATGTGTGTGTGTGTGTGTGTGTGTGTGTGTCCGTCCATGTGTGCATCCATGTGTGTGTGTGTGAATGTCTGTATCCATGAATGTGTGTGTGTGTGTGTGTGCACGCCTGTACATAAGTTTGTATGAGTGTGTGTGTGTGTGTGTTGTGGGTGTGCATGCTTGCATACTTCTATGTGTGAGAATGTAAGACTTTGAATGTTATTCTCCCTCCTCTGCCAAGCTGGTCTTGGCAGTGTTATCATCCCAAGTGATTGCCCAGGTGTAACAAAGGTTAAACAAAGACCTGTGCTTCAGGTTGTCTGTGAAAATGGAAGCATTTCCAAAGCACAACACTAAATTCTGGAGCCAAACATGGGCCCAACACCCACTGGCTTAGAGAACGAACGAAGACTGGGTGGGAGTCTTAAACAATCAAATACCATGAAGTGGAATAAGGGACTGAATCGCTGAAACAATGCACTCTGCTCTGTACCGGCAAATCATTTTCCCATTTTCATTTTCTCATTTATTGATGGATAATTTTTAAAGGTTTCAAGCTTTTGAAGCATGGAAACTGAGAACGGTGGTATGTACCCGTCCCCAAACATGACTTCTCTTTTTGTAATATCTGTTGTTTTCTCACAGGTGGAATAGTCATTCTGACAGTGAACATAATATCATGCCTCCACAGCCTTCATCAAAATTGCTTGTGATTAAGTTTTGTGTTTTTACAAGTAACCTGCTTTGTGATATTGATTATAAGTTGTTAAATGGACCTGAATAGCAGTTTTACTGCAGGGCCTTTTGAGCCCAGCGTCTGAGCTCCCTTCAGTACACACACAAATCCCACAGTAGCCTCTCCCTTATTAACCGAGCTCTCGAACCAGCCTCAGCCCACATAATCCTAGCATGCCAGGCATCAGTCTGGCCCCTCTTCTACACAAACCGCAAAAAGCCTGAAGATAAACGGTTCTACGGGGATACAACGCGGTATGAAACCTGACAATCGATGCTGCTGTTTTCTAATAATTTCCCCCGTGGACATAATTGCACAGGCATGCATCACATGAGCGCCAAATTCCTCTGAGCACTTTAAACTTTAACTTCTCCTCGGAAACGGATCAGAGTAATCTGTTCCAGTACCAATTGTACAACAGCTAATGCGATCATTTGCAAAATTACAAAGAAATTATGGTAATCGCCATGGCAACATCTCCACTTGTGCTGGATGCAGGTCTCATTTGATCCATTGCTGCTATTCCATCACACGGTGCATTCCTGAGCAGGAAAAAAAGCTTCCACACCAAGGACTGCAATACCAGGTATGGCAAGAAAAACATATTTTCTCTTCATAACGACAGAACGAGACTAGCCATCGCATAATAACTCCTGGTCATTACTATTTGATGGGGCTGGGGGGGGGGGGTTAGGGTGGGGCTTGGGTCAATTTCTGAGGGCAAAAATCAGCAAAAACCTTTACACTGCCATCCCATAAAGCACCGCAGCAGCGAGCTCTACTGGAGCACCTCTCCGGGCCGTTTGTTTTTCAGAAACAATGATTGCAGAGCTTAAAGAGACACTACCTAAGCCCAGAACTGTTTCGATCCCCCCCCCCCCTCCACCCCCCTCCCATTGCTACAAAAACCCCCCCACTGCGCTTCATTTACGGCAGTCCTTTAATGACAGCATGCTGGCCACCTGGGGGCCGGCCGGGGTAAAGCGCTGAGCGGGTGCTTTTAAGCCAGGGTGACGCTGCTGGGTCTCTAATGCATTCCAAGGGGATTGTTGATTTGGCTGTTTTTTTTTTTTTTTGTTTTTTTTTTCGCTCAAGGATAAACATCTTTAACATGAATATAAATCCCCACCCCTCAGCCCCCCACCCTCACCCACAAGGACTCTCACTACAGTGCAATACATTAGAGTAAAAACAAGATGCTGAACTGGTAAACTCGTAACCTTCAATTTGTGCTTCATAATCATTTTTAGGCACCCGTTTTCAGCTCAGAAATAAGTTTTTAAACTGTTAAGAGAAACTCTCAGTCAAACCTTTAGCGATATAGATCATTTATGACATAAATTATGACTTAAAAAATAATAATAGTTTTCCAAACTCTATGCTGCTTAACAAGTGATTGAAACTATACAATTAAAATAGACATGATTAAAAGAACCATTGATTGCTTAATACACCTGATTCCATGAGTACCATAGTTTAGCTACGTCCTGCATAGGGCTTGGGGGATTATACATTGTTATATATTTATACTACACGGCAGTATGCGTGTGCGTGTATATATCTGCTTGTGTTTATGTGTGTGTGTGCATATATATGTGTGGGGATGTGTGTGTTTAAACATTTTCTCATACCAGATGTGCCTTTTATTCTCTCATATACATGACAAACAACATGGACCTTCCATATAATCAGTCAATCTTCCTGTTAAGACAGTCTTCCTGCAGGCCATTATATGAGACAGCACACATATTACATTTAACTGCCACCGTTTAAAAGCTGGGATTCTCAGCAATTTTCCCAGTTGCACATACAGTATGTCGTTGCTCACAATTGCATGCTTGGGCAAAAAACTAGAGATAAGACACAGAGCGATATACAAACAGGGGTCAGGTGGACAGGGGAGTGTGTGCACAGCATGTGCGAGGAAATTATTTGCATTCAGGAATGAAAGCAATATTTTTTAAAAATTTTGGTGAGCCATGTTATGGCATAAGGAGTAACTGGAAGAAGAAAAAAAATAGTAATGGAGAGTACTGGTTTTAATTCAATAAATGTAAGTTTAGCCTAGGGGGTAAATTCCTGTTTCCCCACCCCCTTCAGCACATACACATTTCTAAATGATGTCAGTCTTGCCTCAAGGCCAATGATAAAGACCAATTACACCAATTATGCAACTGGGGAGAGACAGAAAAAGCATGTTTATTTGATAATAATCCTGACCTTGAACCTTTTTTTTCTGCATGATTAACAAGGATGCAAATTAAAATAAACAAATCAGAAGCAGCAACACAGTCAAGGTGGGCTCATATCTGAGAACAGGACGTGCTCATATTTGGCTGCTGCTCCAATTTATGTAGTTATTTATTTAATTTCATTTTTTTGCTGCGCAAATCTATGAGCCGACTGAAAGTGAGTTAAATAAATGCTACAGTGTCTAACTGGGGCACACACAAAATTAGATCGGGCCTTCCTGCAAATGGTGTCAGATAGAATTGTTCAGTTCTGGTCCATTATCCATTCAACAGAAAGACATCTACTTACCTTGCAAATAGGAATCTGTCACACATGCATCAACCAATACATCATCAAAACAATGAAGTTTACTTGTACAGTCAACTCATGACTGGCATAATTCAACAGCAAAGCTTTGAATTATTTGAGATTATTTATGTTCCACGGCATCCGATGGGCATAAATAGATGGAGTGACTCACTGTACACAGAAGCAGGCTGAATTACAGTTCACGTACTGCTGTCTGCTGAGAAAATCTACGGTCAAATAAACACATAAATCCTGTTGTAAATATATGCTAACTTCATTAGTACATCCCAAAAGAGAAATCGCAACGCCGCGCGGGTTTCACAGATGAGCGCACAGCACGGAGTACAGTTGTTTACCGTTAAAAATTAAGTACAGTCCGCAAATATGAAAAAATTAAAATGTTGCTACGTGCAGGGGGTGCAAAATGACAGATTGGTGGAATTTGCGAAACAGCGGAGACTTTTGTAAAGAAATGCTGCCTCGGCAATAACACTGAAATACGGCTCTTGCCATAATGAACTGCTCTCTATCACGTCGGAAAGCGTATACATCTGATCTGATGCACTGACCGCAATTCGGCTGGACTGATGAGGCGGAAAGCTGAGGCATATATAGGCAGTATAAAAGTGGAGAAAAAGTAATTGGTGATATTAGATAAATGAAAAAAAAATCTTTCCAATCTCACTGAGGCTCTATTCCGCTCCCAGATGCGAGGGGACATCGTACGGAGACGTATACCACCCTAGAATTGGCGGTTCTGTTAAAAGAGCACGCTCGCCCGAATGATCTTTCGGCTGCCGCTTGACACGTTCACGCCACGGTCCCTCAGCACATCCGCGCGATAACAGAACTCTGACTCACACAGTCAACGGGTAACATCTCTCACATGTGGATAAGGCCACTTGGCATGTTGCACGCTGTGCACAACATCGCACGCGTAGACCGCCCCCGGACGCACGAGAGACCGACCGAGCTGCGTGTAGACTCCAGACCGCACGCTGGCATGACGTTAATCCTGCGAGAGGAAAGAGAGCAGCTTTACTTGTCCTACACCACAGTACTACTTCACTGGCCGGGCCTAATTTCCTTTAATGGACTTTCAAAAAAAAAAAACAGGTATTCCTGTCTGAATTCAAAGCCAGATCTAGAAAGTAAAAACCCAGCCCATTTTGAAAAATCGCAGCTCTCTGTGGCGTGGGAGCTAACCGTGTGACATCAGAAGGGTGCCGCAGGCTTCGCGCTTAGCAGCTTTGCTGATTGCGCCGACACCCACATCGTCCCTCTCCGACGGAGCCCATAACCGTTATTATTCACGCGCGAGGAATATTACATGCTGTTCTCGGATGGTCACGTGGCTAGCCGACTGGAGAACCGGGGCTCCAGTCCTCTGGCCCTTAACAGCAGGGAGAACGATGCTGTCTGAGCCTGAGAGCTCCATTTGAATCTCAGGCACGCATGCACAGCATGCATCCATCCATCCATTACCTATAGCCGCTTATCCTGGGGAGGGAGGCGGGGGGTGCTGAAGCCTGTCCCAGCATGCACTGGGTGAGAGGCAGGAATACACCCTGGAGAGGCCGCCAATCTATCGCAGGGCACACACACCGTTCACTCACCATTCACTCATACCTATGGCCAATTTAGAGCCTCCGATTTGCCTAGCTGCATGTCTATGGACTGTGGGAGGAAACTGGAGTATCTGGAGGAAATCCACGAGGACATGGGGAGAACATGCAAACCCCACACAGGAAGGCCCGGGCTGTATTCGAACCCAGTGAGGCGGCAGGGCTACCCACTGCACCACCGTGCCACCCTCACAGCATGTATGAAGAATTTAAGTGCCCCACAATCCATTTCAGTCTTATAACATAGACTACCCATGAGGGTTTGCTCTCATGTGACATCTTCAGCTTTGTACCTTCCTCAGCTCTTTAGCAGTTTCATACATTTCGCAGAGAAAATTCATACATTTCTATTGTAAGTCTAGAATGCAAGCAAGGCACATCCTCACATTTCAGTAATACAGAAAAGCTCATTTAAATGCATAATATGCAGCTCGCTAGAACTTCTACCTGGATATAACCATGGCAATGTAAAAGAAAAAAAAAACACACAAATACTTATATTCAGATGATGCGCATCTGTTCCACAGCTGCCTAATGAGAAAGGAATAAATGAGCGGGGTGATGGACAGGTGTTTGACAAGGGGATGGCAGCGGCCGGTCCGGGCAGACCGGCATCCGGCCGCACGCAGCACTGCTCTGGGACTGAAAGCGCCAGCTGGCCATTGTAATTACACGGCCATGAAGGAATCATCACAACTATTTCACCGTGTGCTAAACATGTTGCCCGCGGTTACGGCTGACCGGCATGCAAATCAGGGAACGGGGTCTCCGTGGCAAAAAAAGTGTCAGTCTTGCACAATGTCTCTTAAGTGCCTCTTCATCCATATTCAGGAGCTGAACAACATGGATGTGTTTCCGTCTGCTTGGCCCGGTTGAGTAAAACACGCAGTAAATATGCAGGGCGCTGGTATTCACTTCCACTGCTGCAGTGCCTTAGAATACTGGGCAGTGACCTTGATGCAAAGTCTAAGGTAGCGCACCAGAAGGTATGATCAACTCTTGATGCTTGATGCTCTTGATGCTCTAAGATAGTGCAACCTACACCAGCCATTTCCCAAACTGTGAGTGGGCATGCACCAGTGGGTCATGAGTGGGATTGTGGTGGGTAACAAGATAAATGTGAAAAATAAGTTTGCTGTATATTATAAAATTTCTGTAAGTGTTCACACAAACAAAACAAAAAAAAGACCAACTCTCAAAGGCCAAATTGTGTGTAAGGTAATGAACTAAGGAACCAGCCGTTTAGGCCACAACAGTTAGATAATCTTCTAATCTGGTTTCTGTATCTCCTGAAACAGAGGTTGTTGCCAACCAGACCCAACTACAAATACTGGCCATGGTGTCAAGGCAAGTGTTTTTCTTTTCTTTCTTTTTTTTTAACAAAAAGATTTCGGTCATTTCTGAACCTGTCAAATATTTATTTATGTTGTATTTAAGCCAAGGGAAAAAACTAAGGACAAAAACTGACTGAATACAGGTTTTAGTTTCCATCAAATTACATCAATTGAAAGAGCAAATATGCCAAAAAGTGATGCTAGAATTAACAACCTAGTTTAACGCATACACGTGTTCAGCAAATGAGTCATTAATGTATAAATTATATGACAGAATAAAATGCTGTTATATATGTGATAATACAAGTTTTCACATTGCTTCCATGTTTTCCCAGGAATTAATCGAAATTTTCCAAACACACTGTATAAATAGACTCTTTCAAGTGAACACTGGCCTTCTGATTTTGAGGAGAGGTATTCTGGAGGGAAAAGAGAAAGACACCACTTGTCCAACTGAAGGCAGTTTTCTTATCTTCTCTCCCTCTGTCCTCCTCTGGGAGAGCTTGGTGGTTCTTTCATTCTTTCACTTATTTCATTATTTTCTTCCTTTTTTCTTCACTTTTCTGCACCCAAGTCCCCTTAGGTCTTTGTGGGTTATTAAAAATATGCATTTAAAAAAAAAAAACTATTACTTCTCTTTGTTGAGTAATCCGCCCAATGGCTTCCTTTTATCTATCTGTCTTTGGTGTTATATTACATAAATATAGCTTTTTTACTTTCTTAAACTGGCCTATGAAACTGATATAGGAATTTTACCTCATGTAAGTGACCCTTCAACAATACCAGCAGTATCCCATTCAAAATTTGAAATTAAATCCTTAAACTACTCACTATTGCTGTTAACTTTTCCTCTCTGCTGAACTCTTTCTGTAATACAGTAAAGTTTTAATAGGATAATTTGGATAGCTGACACATTGAAACTTTGACCTCTGGCAGGACAGGGGGGGCATTTATTAAAACAAATAGCTTCTACAAGTCATCTGTCACGTAAGATGTCAAGCCTTACTTATGTCTGTACAATAAAACAAGATTGACAGAATGTTTTCTCTTTAATTTGTGTTTGGTCAATTAGATGGACAGAGGCCCATCAAAAATGTAAGATTCGTTCACAATAACGTATTCTTAACCTGTCACAGCAGTGACTTATTAGACTGATCTTTTGTTGAAGAGCATGTCTGTAAAAAGTACAATGCAATCAGCCACAAGCACCGAACATATGCTTTAAGTGTGATTCTGTGGTGTGCACAGACAACCAGGTATGAAGTTCCCTGTTATGTCTCAAAGCTCTTTTTTCATTCAGCTGACTGGATTCACATCACTGCACTACAATAGGAGAGTCTCAGACTCTCTCCCAAGACTCACAGACCTTATTCATTGGAAAAGACTACATCTCATCCATCAGACGTCAAGCAGGCGTAAATATGGAGCCCAGAGAGAGTACGCGCACAGGGCAACTGGATAAACGGGACGCCGCCTGACATCATCCAAGCAGCTTCTTTTTTAAACAAAATAAAAACAGGAAAGGCTTTTCAGGCCCTGGTATCTTTCTTAAGCAGCCTTTTCTTTTTAAAATCCCCCTCGATTTGGGATGCCCCACTGTATTTATCGGTGCTCATTGCTCAACCTCCACTGTCACTTCAGGAAAGCGCAAAAACAAACATGCGCACTCCGACTAGGCATGTGAAGTCAACAGCCACCTCTTATCACACCACAGCTAAGGCTTACAGGGATGAGATTCTGAGGAAGAATCTTCACATACAGCTTAACGGTTTGACTTACAGGCACCTGACCAACCAGCAGGGGTCACTGCTGTACGATGAGATGCCGTCTCCCCAGCATCCATGCACTAGAACAGAGGCTTAACAGGATAAGCAACCCAGCAGCCCGTGTGAATGAATGAATGAGTGAACCATTGCATTTATACAGCACCTTTCTGAATGCTCAAAGTGCTTTACAGTGATGAGTGGGAACTCACCTCACCCACCACCAATATCTCTTGGAATCAAGCCTGAAGGTTTACCTGTGCCAAATGGCACATTAAAAATAGATGCATTATTTACCTTGTGAAAAGTTGTGCTAAATACAGGCCTTACACATAATAAATAAAAACAATGAAAATATCACAGTGTGAGTCAATGTCAAAATAAGATGCCTACTTACAGCAGACAAATGACAAAACTCCTGTGCTACTGATTTGTAATTGGCCTTTTTGTTGTTGTTGTTGCTGCTGTTGCTGTTGTCTTTAACCCACTTTCTAATCCAGCCAGATTAATCCTGTTCCCCTCGACTTAAAAGCCCATTGTATATCTTTGTACGTCTTACTGCTTTTTTAGTGCTTGGAGAGGGACATGTTTTCTTTGGATAGGTGATGGGGTAATAAAAATGCTAATGCTTGCTAATGCTCTTTTGAGTAAAGTAACAGGGAGAGGAGAAACTTCCCGGTCTACTCTATATTTAGATCTATAAAATAATGAGGGCCGTGCTGTGGAGCTGTGGGTGCTGCTTACAGTATCGGGTTAGCAATCAGGTAGTTATTATATCAGTAGCCCGGACTCCCAGGGGGAGAGCAGCACCTCGTCTCTGTGCATTTTAATTAAATCCTTAGCAATTAATACACCAGTGTGTAACATACCAGCAACGCACAATGGCTCCCTAGTCCTTTACCTCCTTATTTTACACAGTTTATAAAACAGGAGCCAATACAGCTAAGCTAACAGAAAATAATATATTTAACCTTAGGATAAAGCTTGATCTCTCCAAAATGAATAACCTTTATTTTATTTCATGTATTTATTAGTAGAGCATAATATGCTTTGACAAAAAAACTGAAACATCAAAATTGGTGCATCAGTCGATCTGTTCCAGGGGTTTCAGTACAGCCATGCAATGTCCACAATGAAAGGAGATGCTTTCAAGCGCAGCACTGAGTCCCTGAACAAATCAACTGAGATGAACCTGTAATGCAGGATGTTAGCCTAACCTACGGCTGAACTGCCACCTCTGGCTGCTGCCGGTCCCTCACTTCCTGCACCAGTTTGAGGTGCCCGCCACCAATCTACCATGCCCAACCGACTGGAGAGAGGTACAGTCCTGCCGAGTAAGCGCACAGCCTCACATTGTTCAACTTGGCTGGCACCTTTTATAAGCCGAATGGCCATTTATAGAATACGGACATGGGGGATGAACTGCGGATCCCCCTGCAGTGTGATCTGTACAAATTACTCAGTGGTTCTTTTGGCAGGGTCCAGCCCTCTCGTTTCCACAGTCAGAGCTCGGCTAAGCCCATTGGCTCAGTGCTGGATCTGGCAGGGAATCCGCCATATTTCAGAGCTTTCTGTGTTAGCGGGGATAAGGTTCTCGGAAGGAGTCTGTAGGCTGACCAGTCTCCTGCTGAGAAGAATAAGGTCACAGTTTGACACAATAACATACTCAAACAAATGGTTATTGCTGCCAAAACTTATTTGCAGTCAATAAAAATGGGTATTTTTTTTATTTTTCTTCTTGGCAGTACAAGGAAAACATACTATTGCCTGTGACTGGCAGCGGCAGGGGCACTTATGTACTTTGTTTTTGTGTGGAAATGTGGGGAACCTTAAACAGGAGCTCATAATCTGTCCATGCACTCTGAAGAACACTGCCTATTACAGCTCGAGCGTCGGCTGGGTGCCGCGGCGACGCCGCCCGGCTGTCAGCTCTCCCCGCGCGTTCGGGGAGTCGCTCGATCTCTGGCTGAAGTCTGGACGGCTCCATCTTTCACCACGCGACATACGAAGCTTCGGGCTCGCGCAAAAACGCGAAAAGGAGAGCATGCGAGCGTCAATCCGGCGCATCATCGCACTCTCGCCTGTACACAGTGATCCGATGAACCGCCGATGATGTCAGCAGAAGCCCCCTGAGCTGCCATTCACACTGCCCCCCCCCCCCCACACACCCACCCCCCCCCACAAATGCTTGGAATAGCTGTATGCACACCCGCATATACCAGAAATCATATCACATGGCTGCGCTTTGACCCGAGTTCCCCTGGAGGGAAGACTGCAGGGAGGGAAAGGCGATATGAAAGCAGGACGAGGGAAGAAGGAGCCCTGCATGCACTAGGGCGAGTGATGGCCTCATCTGCCAGAGGCTCAGCCCTTGGACAGCATGCTGAGCCTTCACAGGCTGCTTCTTCAGGAGGGGGGGGGGGGGGGGGGGGGGGCGAAAGCCCGGCTGTTATGCATCTCCACAGCTGAGCGGAGGCGACAGGCAGCAACAGAGCCGTGGCAGCTGAAGCAGGCAAAATTCACAACAGTGTTTACCAGAGAAAAGAGAGAGCGAGAGCAAGAGCGAGAGAGAGAGAGAGAGAGACAGAGACAGAGAGAGAGACAGAGTGAGAGGGAGAGAGAGACAGAGAGAGAGAGACAGAGGAAAGTGAAAAACAGTGGTGGAACACAGCATAAATCTTACGTTTTACCCTGCTCCCCACCCCCAGGTAGACAGACCACGTTTCCCTTGTTGATGGCGGACCCAATTTGTCTTTTTGCTTAGGCAGAGAGTTGCAAGGCGCAGTCAAGCAACACATTTCCAGTCGCGCCCGGGGATTCTGGCAATATATTATATTTATCAGCTTTTCAGTGAAGATGCTGGGCTTGCTGTATACTCATGACAGCGGAAAAAACAGCAAGCTACAAGATATTTACTCTACAGTGCGTCTGGGTGCTTTAAGTACGATTCCCCACAGAACCTCCCTAATGCAACGCTAGCCATTCTAAAGGTCAATCTATATTTATCAATAAGGTGTCTGACAGTGAAGATGTCATACCATGACCTATAGCGCCATAACAACTTTATGAAATGGAAGAACACCGAATATGTAGAAGACCATATTCACGTTCCTTTCTGTAACAGTCATAAAACCGGTTCCCAGAAGACGCCGAAGAAACACTAAATGCATTTCCATCTGACACAGAACTCACAACTTTAAAAGACATAAAAGGATAAAAATCTGTGTAGTTTCAATTGTCTGAGGTACAATGACTAGCACTACTTAAATGACTGAGAAACTTCACTAAGTAAATTTGTTTTAGCTGCTCCTCCAAACAGTCACTGCCCTTAAATTTTCAGTCCCTTCATTACAAATCAATGCCTCTGTGTTACAGTAGTATATTCACAAAATGGCACAGAAAATACCTTTGATGACCGATATTTCAGGCCTGTCTTCTGAAAACGAAATCTTCAAAAGTTCTGGCAGATTACCTGATATGTATTCCCCCCTTTACGTGGGAATCTGACTGGAAATTTTATTTGACCATCATCTTCTCTGTTTTCCTTCAGAGGATTAACTGTGCTTTTGAAGATGATTTCACGTTCTGTAGAAGCTATAAATCTGAGGTGAAGTTATTCATTCTCTGTTTGTAGAATAATTTTACTCGGCACAGACTTCTTGCCAAAACCTTTAATGTTTCTGGGAGGTTCACCCACTATGTGAACTTGCATTGATTGAATTAAAAATCTATATTAATTGGAGTAAAAACATCCTTGAACCACGTGAGTTTGTGTCAGGCACATAATTCATGATGGTATGAGGCATTCCTCAGGAGGATCTCTCTGACAGAGAAAGCTTTAAACGCACATGGAGACCAAGAAAGGGGCAGTAGAGATCTGCCCACGGTGCTTGCAAATTCAACACCGACAACGGATACTCTTTAAACTTAACCCAGCACTCAGGACAGCTGTTCCATTAAAGCCCAAAGGGCATCCCTGTAAGGAATTATCCAGATGGGAAGTACCCCCCACCCCCCCCCCCCCCGCCCGCCCACATCCTCCTTCCCCTTCTTCCCTTAAATATTTAATGGGAAGTGGCAAATGATGAGGTCACAGCAAAGCTCTGGGAAAGTTCAAACTGCTATTAAGATTATTCTGCTGCTCATTTTCCTTTCCACTGAGCAGTTCTGCTCCCTCTGTTTTAAAATGGCTGCGCAGAATTGCCCGCATTACCACCACCCCCACCTCCGATGAGTCCCATCAGCCCTTTCTTGGGGGAGGCGGTCAGGGCCATAGATTAACCAGCCTAAACGGAATCTGCTGCCGAGGTGCATTTCTTTTCATTACGGGGAGATTGGAACCTCGCTCGGAGATATCGCACTGGGAGTTGTGCACAACTTTAACTGTTCCCACGGGCGAGAGCTGAGGCTTAAATTAACAATGGTGTGCTAAGCAAAAGAAGAAGAAGAAAAAACATAATAATTAAAGAATGATACATGTAAGAACAAGAATGAAAGAATCTACAGTATTATCCAGCCCTGGCCCCAATTCATTCATATTGACCCCTCTCCTCTTCATGGACTCTTAAAAGAAGTTAAAGGAAAAAATGCTGCTCACTGAATCAGATGCTTTGTTGTGTTTTAGAAGTTAAAACGAGGGCTATCTTTGGACCCTGCGGCTCAATCACTCTCCTGAAACTACTGAGGCATGATTCATAGGGTTATGAGCACAGTTTTTAAACCAAAATAAGACCGTCCACTTTGAAGGATTCCCCAATGACAGAGGAAGAATGGCTGCTTCCTCTATAGACAGTTTGATTTTAATAATATACTTTTCTACGCACTTTCCAGACTACATACATGAGTTGAGGAGTTTAGCCCACAGTCCCAGCTGTATGACTGACCAAGCAGGATTTGTATTCTGCAGGATACGCTAAAGGTTTGCCCCCAACCTAATTTACACTTTCCTGGTACAGAAAGAGTCTTCCTGAGTACGCAAGTTGAATTCTAGATGTGGATTGTAATTATAATCTTAGAACACTGAGAGAGCGTTCGAAACACATGGGTCATTTGCTTTTTAAATAACGTTGCATGCTTCTAAATCTCCCAAGCACTGCAGACAAGAAGGGGTACTTTCAAATTTATCAAACCAAGCTAATGATAGTTTGATTAGTTTGATCAATATCACCATTATCTGCCTCCGACCCCCTTTCTATCGACTGTCCTCTAGGTCATTACATCAGTTACGTCACGTGCAGAGCGAGTCAGAGTTTCGGAAAGTTCCTCCCGATAAAAATGGCAGGCCACAGGTATTCCGTTGATCTCAGCATAAGCACTACCTTGTGTGAGGGTGAATGAGAACATTAGGCAGCTTTCATTGACTGGTAGATCCCTTTATGAACCCTGAATGCCTGACTGACAACAGGCACAAATTTGAGCAGAACAAACATTCAACTAATTTTTCGCTAGGGGAAAGGGTAGAAAGCTGAGGTTTGCAGGGAAAGCAATGCTCACGCTCACAAGTGCATCCTTATTCAGAGAGGCCATTTATTGGAGCAATTTTGTATTATAAAAGGTGCATTGTCTATCTGCTCGATTAACAATAAGTCAATTGCCTGCTGCGCACAAATCTGTTTATGTCCATAATGAGCACTTGAAACACACTGCAATCGGTGATTACATGAGTTACCTCTGAGATCTTGACAGCAATGTCTGTTGGTCCTTTTCTTTAGGATGGATGGGGCCTTATCCTTCAATCCTAATTCCAAAGGCTGCAAGTATGATGTTGTTGATTTTTAAATTCAGGTTAGGGAGAACTGATTCATTGTGTATCAGGTCATGGCTTGTCAAAGAGGAAATGTAAATCACATTGATGACCGTGTTCGTGTCACACTCTGAACTGAAGACAGTGTACGGAGTCATATTCAGTTTGTTAATGGAGAGGGCATATCCACCTCCCAGCAGTAAGGTGGCGCTACTAACTGCAGGGGTCTGCACTGTGATAGTTAAATCAGAGATTATCTTCTGTTAATGCTATCTGGAAATGGTGTGGTAATCCGGTGCAGCAAACTCATATATGTCCATTCTCCTTCTGTTTTCAGGTAATGTAATATTCACTCCTGCAATAGGTTAGTGTGTGGCGGTAATAGAAAGTAGAAAGTGATATGTTTTAGTATGAGGTTTAATTACAACATGAGCGTCAGTGAGATTGTGGCGCGAATACACTGTGTATCTGAACGGGGTCGCCGTCCATTTTGGAAAATATTCGGTGATGATGGCTAAATATTCCATTTCGGAATTCAAGCTAAAATAATCGGGTATGGATTGTGAAATATTTAGAGCATTAAGCGCCGTTTTGCGAAAGGAACCGGGAGACGGGAAACAGAATGGCCGCGAAAGTGTACAAAGCGTGCGTAGCTTGATAGCCACAGCAGCCAACCAAGTTATTTTACGATATGCTCAGTTACCTGCTGTGAGTAAGTTCCGACATGAATAAGTTATACCGGGTACGACGACGTTCCAAAGCCGATGCATCCTGTGTTTCTTGAAGGAAGATTCGCGACTTTATTAGTACATCCTACCTGAGCGAAAGCGAATCTGAAACAATAATTCCCTGCACTAACTCGGAAAGGGAACGTGGGGATATCAGTAGCTGAGCTAATACTCGGCAACTTAATGCATTAAAGTGCACGGATCTGGTATTAAAAGGGACATGTGAAACAGTTAGCTTAAACCCAGGGAAAATGCACGGAACTGTATTACCCAGTTTCGTGGGGAAATGAGGTTCGTTCAATATTGCTAGTGGAGTGCAAATAATTGTTTGTCCACTAGGTGCGAGTATTCAGTTAAATGTAGAGCTATAGAGATTAATAAGCCTAAAAATCTTTGTTAATTAGTTTTAGTGACTGTGAGATTGCTGGTCTTTTTGGAATTGTGAAATGTGATAATGATATATGGAATTGATACTCTGTAAAGAAATATGTTTATTTTGGTAATTGAAACAGGCACTGAACCGTAAAGGGTAAAGTGTTTTCTTTATTTTTGCGACACTGTGAAAGTTAAATCAGAGATTATCTTCTGTTAATGCTATCTGGAAATGGTGTGGTAATCCGGTGCAGCAAACTCACATATGTCCATTCCCCTTCTGTTTTCAGAATTAATAAAATAATTAAATGTGATACAGTGGCGGGTTTATTCCACGTCAGACCTGTAACATTGGCACACTGTAATGTTTATCATACAATTATGCAGTCTTTTTTTTGTTGTTGGGGGGGGGAGGGCTTTTTCAGCTTTATTGGACAGAACAGTGTAGAGAGACAGGAAGAACAGGGAAGAGAGAGAGAGACGTGCCACAAAGGGTCACACGGTCAGACTCGAACCGCAGACGTTGCGGCTCGCAATGAACATGTGGATAGTGCTCTACAGGCTACCCCACAATTGTGCAGTCTTGATTGTGGAAAAGACCACCGACAGTTTTCAAAGCTTGTAGTTCACGGGCATTAGGACGTTCCTCAAGGACACTAAATAGATTTCTTAAAGATTCCAGGTTAGCAGAGGCTCCTGTGCCCCACTTGTCCTCAGTTCTTCAAAAGTCTCAAAAGAGCAACAATCGCATTTATCACCACCTTCCAAAAACAGCATTATTGCCGGTAAAATGTCAGTTCTTAGCACAGTGGTGAGTTTCTCAGCACCAGCAGGAAATGCGATGAAACCGTTTGCGACCGTGGAGCTTCGGCTCTGAAACTCAATCTTTCCTCCAACTGTGCTTAAGAATTTCGGTCACGCTCAATTTTCTCCATGCCAGCGGGATAGGGGCACAGGACTAACCTATTGCAGAGCAGAAGTTTGACTTCACACAAGGACAGTGTAGCGAATAGATTCTATTCAGTAGGGGGGCTCAGGGGAGCCAGTCGCCATAGAGCTACTTTGCATCATAATGTAACTGCCAGTTTCCAGTCAACGGCTGTTATTGCCATCATAAATTTCCATCCGACCCTATTGAACGCAGCTATACAATACACCGCATTACAATTCCACCCCGCGCACTTCGCATATGCTGCTCTACTTGCCAATTTATGTGCGCAAATTAAGTTTGGACAGTGTCAGCAATAATTACGAATTCATCTAAATCGTGGCAAATTAGTCAGGATTCTCTCAATTTACAGAAATAGCAGCAGCTATGCATCAAAACGCAGATCTTTAAAAAAAGAATAAGGGAAAGAGAGAGGCCAAACAGCAGAAAAGGTTGGCAATCGATTCGAATCTGACGTTGAGGGAGGACAAGGAATATAATGTTGGATAATGGACTTAAACATTCGTAATCAGTTACAATTTAGCGGAGAGTATGCAAACCCATCTTCATTAATGCTTCATTATGGGACATCGCAATGATTTACTGCCGGAAGAAGTACATATCTGGTTCATTTGGTTGGGCTCTAATCAGAATTTACGGGACAACTGAATTAATGCAAGAAGTTCACTACTCATTTTAAAACAAACATCCATGCGGTAGCCAGAATTATGGCTACTGCAGATACATTCTTTTTTTTACAAATGAAGAAAACATCCATGCATTTGGGTTTACCAGGAAAATGGTCCGAGAGCTTGAATTGTTCGCAAAATGTTCTGTGTGTCTTTGTTTGTTTTGGAAAATGTAAAGCAGCCATTATTCAGGCTCATTTACGGTCGGAGAGCCCTCAGTGAGAAGAGTGACATAATTACAGTTGTTTGCAGTATTATGTTCCGTTGCTCAGTTGTCTTGATCTATGTTAAAATGAGGAGTCAGCATCTGAGTCTTTTATTATTCGATATGCTTTCGATATAAAAATAGTCATTAATGTAAGCTTGAGGATGCCACAAATCAAAATCAATGGGACTGCGGTTTGTGGTTCTTTATACCACCCATGGTACAAGCAAATCAATGGAACCATTGAGGCAACAATGGCATGACACAAGACTTATTCACTGAGCCCGGTAGGCCATAAACGTGCAAATTTCACACACAGACAATTACTCATCGTGGGGAAAAAAGCATATCAGAGACACAGTCGGCGTAAGAGGGACGAATTGAGTGAAACGGCCACGTGCCACGCGTGCGCTTTTTATTTTCCAGAGATGCGGCTAATCCCAAATTAATTGCGTATTCCCCCCCCCCCCCCCCCCCGGCGCAAACGGGACCCGTGCGCTCCGGAGGAGGCCGCTTTCCAGCGCATGGCTGCAGGCTGATTACAGCGCAGCGCGGTTGTTTTGCATGGCGGCTCGGGTTAATGGAATAACGCAGGGCTGGTAGCGGCGGCCACTGCGAGCGCATTATGCAAATGTTTACCTTTTTCACTTCGGCAGAGCGAAGGGCTGGGGGGGAATCCGCATTTCATTTGCATCGCAATGCCCTGCGTCCAGGAGAAACAACATTCGGGCAACCGGACAAGTTTAATAAGTTTTTTAAAAAATTAATCCACAGATTAAAAGTAGGGGTTGGGGGAAACTTTTGCATGGTAAGCTTAGTTGCATGTCTTCAGTTAACTTTCTTTATGAGATTATGCAAGTACTTATGGGTCTTCCTGTGAAACAATATATATCTAATGTATTACCAGCCTTGGCCTAGTGAACAGCTGAAACTGCATCCCTGTATGTGTGAGAAAAGTTGGTGGTCTGGTACTGCTTCCCTATCTGGTAAATCATTGCGTAAAAAACAGCATCAAAGCAAGTTCTTTTTCCAGAATTGTTTTTCTACGGAATTTGAACGGTACAACATAGCAGATAGCATAATATAACTGCTCAGTCACTTCACCAGTATGCAGAAGAAACATTTTAAGTCATGCCACAAATAAATACAGGTATGCATGTTAAATCCGAGCAAGGTTCATACAAAACCTTTGGCGTTGATAAAATAAACATTGTGCAAGAAAGTGCATTCAAATTGATTCTGTCCTTTCAAAGATAAATAACTATTCAAAAGGACCGACCACAGAAATGTGAAATAGAATCTTCAATGTCCTACAGTGCTTTTCTGCCTGGTAAAATGTCTTAGGAATTCAATTTTCCACTAAAGGGCTTGAAATTGGCTCACGGATGAAGACATTCACTAGCTGCCCATATTTTAACAACTATCAATAGATTAATAAATATTTTTTCAGTAAAAAAATGTATATACACAGTTTTTATTTTGGCACACAAGTTTCCGTTTAGCAATCAAACCACTCATATCCATCACATAGACCTGTGTGTGTGTGTGTGTGTGTGTGTGTGTGTGTGTGTGCATGCGTGTGTGTATGCATACGTGTATTTGTGTGTGTGTGTGTGCGCCCACGCGTTTGCTACTGACAGTCCAAATAAATTCGCCAATATCCTCTGTTGTACAGTATATAACCCAATTCTTTTGGGTCCCATGGGACAGCTTCTGCCAGGAAAGGTTCAGTTGGGGAGGAGCAGACTCGGGCCCCAGTGTGTGCAGGGCTGGAGCTGCATCTCCCCTGCTCATTGATATGCAGCACAGGTTGCCTGTTTTGGAAGCGCTCCATTCACTGTCACTTCGATTCAAATTAAAAACGTAATGGAAGGTTATTAAATGACCCTTGAACCGCAGCAAATGAAAATACCCTACAGTTAGGGGAGAGAGCCATGGTAAAAAAAATTTTTTAAAAAGGATGTGGAAGTGCATCTTTTTGTCATCTTAGTGCCTCCCTCTGCCTATGTCACCTACTGTTGGTTTTTAGCCCTTTCTCAGGGTCCCACCTCCCACCCTCCCCACCTTCCCTCCACCTCCACCTCCACCTCCACCAGCTTCTCTTTCAGCTTCCTCTAAAGGCAGAACCTTGGGAATGTGGAATCCATTTTAATGAGATTTGAAGCTCGGTCCTAACATCAGCATGTCTCTCGTCTGCCGCGAAGGTCCAGCGGAATCTTGCTCCCTCCACATTCCCAGCAGGGCAGCACAGCACTGAATTCCGCTACAGTTCAGGTTCTGTAGAATGGCAACCGCCACACACAAAAGCTGGAGCCCTCTTTCTCCACTCTAATTGGATTCTAAAATAAATATAATCAGCTCTGCAAAGACAGCCATTTTCGTTTTGTCATTCCATTGGAGGAAACTCTCTTTCATAATTTCCTTTGTGTCAAGGCATGATTCCAAATTGAGTAGCTGTATCATTTTTTTCCATCTCCAGCTCTTTCACTTACTCAAGTTAAATGCGAGGAGCTCAACAGCATCCCCATTTATTAGAGAATGCCCTTCCCAGCGTATCTGTCCACATGTCTTTGTAAATGACAGTTCTTTTCTTTGCGCACATCAGTGATATTGTTCATGAGTAACACCGGATGGATATATAGTGCTCTTTTCGTTCATCTATGCATCATCCAGCTATTGTGTCCTTTATGACTGGTATCGTGTTATTATCCTTATTGTATTACCCTATAGGATATTATCCTGTTATCTTTTAAGTGTATCTCTCTCTCTTATTCTCTGTGTTCTCTCTGGTACACCTGGCTATCAGTGCAGGTGGTAATGTCGGGAGATCAAACAGAGGAAGCGATCAGTGCTCAGTGACACACGCGGGAGGTGGTTCAGGTCTTGTGTTCTTCTCCACTGCCGTCTCACCGGAACATTCAGCTTATCTTAAGCAGAAGAGCGTGTTGGTCACACCATAGACAGGCAGACATTTGAAAAAATATATGCAAAATAATATTTCTATAAACTACAACCAAAATGTTTGAGGTGTAGTCTTGCTCTAAAGATAGGACAGAGGCATAAACCATGCAACACAGGGTAAGCATCCCATATCACATGTGAAATACACACAGATGAATACATTTTTTAAAAACAAAATGTATTTGGAAGTCTGCCTAATCCCTGTCATATCACATTCATATTGACTATAAGCCATATCAGCGACAATGGCAGCGCTATCTCTGAGCAGTTGGAGAACGTGCGTCAATGTATCCTTCCCTACATCAACCTATCACCAGACTCTCTGTGCGAAACCTGTTATAGTTCCACAGCAAGCAGCAAACAGTCTGTTGCTATCTGTTTCAAGACAGGCGTGCATTGCAGTGTGATCACCACCGCCCACTTCATGGCACGTTTGACCGGAAATGGTGCAAGTGCCAGCCTGATGCGCTATTTACGCACCGCGGATCTGCCAGGCATTCGCTATTCGTTTTCCCCAGGTACGCAGGTGTCACCACGTCGGACGAAGCTGCCCACTGTGAATTACATCACTGGCTCAAATGGAATAAAAGAAGATCTATGGTAGGACCGCGATGAGGCAGGGATGCCAACTGGCAGGCAACTCGAGAAAACAACGCGCAGATTATACAAATAGGAGGTGAGCCTCCCCTGGTGTGTAGCTGCGTCATCATATTTACCCACCAGACTTTTCACTTCTCACGCCGGCGTGTTGTTTCTCCCTGTCATTATTCTATGGCCTGGGAAGAACAAAGAGCTTTGAAGTGTAAAATAAAACATCCCCACATTTGTCACAGCAATCCACCTCATGGCAAAATTCTGACACAGAAACGCACTGTCAGAGAAACAAATGGGAGTATGCCCCTTTTATAGCATCTACAGCAAAAGACCTCAATACAACTGCTGAACTACGTATGGCCAACTTCACCATGTCTAAGACATCATTACAGCTATTAGTTTACTTGTAATATACAGTCACTTCTCAAAATATCTCACATTCGGCTAATAAAATATTAATCCTTGCATTATTTACCACATACACATTAGATATTTTAATAAGGAAGGCAGATATGGATCCCACAGTATTGGAACATCTCTCATGTAACATTTCACCATTCCACATTTTGAATATATAATACATCCATAATGAACCCAACTCCATGCATCATGCGCTGGAGCAGAACTACAAAACAATGCTAACAACCAAAATAAAAAACAATAATATAGGACAGGAAAAGCAATATGTTTGCGTCTCAGTGGATATGCGGGCGTTTGTGTTTTGTCATCTGGGAATGACTGCTTGAATAAAAATGCATGCCTATGGAATATCAAGGGCTTTAAGTGATGCTATTTTTTTACTATACCAACTATATATATATATATATATATATATATAGTATCATGCAAGTACGCATTCTAGATGCTTGCTGATGCAGAGGTGTAACCTTGGGATTTCAGGCCTTCACTATTGAAATGGCCTGTGTGGTAAAGTGACAGCTTGGGCCAGGTTCTAATTTACAGGCGATGAAAAAATTGGCCAGTTAAATTGGAAAGGAAAGAAATGATTCTGTGGCACGCACACTGGAAACCCCTCCCCCCCTCCCCCCAAAAGCCTTCCACTGGTATAGATTTTCTTCTCGGGAATAAGCCTTTCCTTCATATTCCTCGGTGCATGGGTGAAGAAATTAAAGATTACTCCTGCTGGCTAGCATTAACTCCTGGCAGACGATATTCCATCTTGAAGAATGCAATCTAACCCACAGCCCAATAAATTCTCATGTAATCCTTCATATTTTCCACAAGAAACTACAGATGAAGAAGCACTTTCTTTTCTCAGTCATCAGCAGCCAGTGGTTCCTCTCCATCAAGCCTAAGCACCTGCCAGAATTCCCAAATACGATACCTGATGGTACAGCTACACCAACATCACACAACAAATCAGTCATATTTGCTGGATTGACCTGCTTCTAACACTTACATGTGTTTACCCATTAAAAAAAAACTCTGTCAGAAGTGGGATTTGAACCCACGCCTCCAATTGGAGACCAGAACACCCATGTAGGTGGAAGGCAGAACACCTTGAGTCTGGCGCCTTAGACCGCTCGGCCATCCTGACACAGTAGTGCAATGAGAAAAAGAATAAGCTCTGTTTTACTCTTGTGCCACCATTGCATGCCTATTCATGAGCAGCCTTCCTTACCGCCCACCAGAATTTCCAAATACTCTGCCTAATGGTACAGCTACACCAATGTGATGCAACAAGATTTGCTGGATCTACCTGCTTCTCACACGTACATGCATTCAATTGTTTGAATACTTCATTTTTCATTGCAAACTACTTTAGTATGCACCCATAGCCCAACTCGCTTTTTGCCTCACTTATATTTAACCAACATTACATTGAGGAGCAAGGAAGCTGAAGTACATTCAGTCCTAAAAGCTAAAACGGACAAAGACTGTTAGTACAGATTTCTTTTTGTATGGATCTAGTAGCTTTCGAAATAACAGTGGCCTTCTGAAATTTTATGACTTCTGTAAATTCATCTTCAAAAGATGAATTTTCACTATTTAAAAAAATGCTTTATTATCCCTATTAACCTTGACTGCAGTTGCTGTATTTACATATTTATTGAGTCATGTACCTTATGGTAATGACATCTGTAGTCTTATTCCTGTCTCCAGTTTAAGCATTGTGGACTGAGTAGTTTTATTTGTAGTTTATGTTGTATCTGCCAGATGACTCTCCTGTTATAAATTGTGGTGACAAACAAATTTCCCTCAGAGATTAATGCAGTATAGTCCCCCCTAGTCTTCACTCTACTCTATATTCTGCCAAAAGGAAAAGATTGGCTGTTCAGTTATGGCTTCTTGGTAAATGTCAGCTAAAAATCTTGAGTTTAGCTATATTGTCTGTGCCAAACCACACACTTCATACAATGTTTTAGTGTGATGTGGGGAAAAAACTATTCAACTGCTGAAACTATTCAACAGCTAAACTTGGCAGTAAGAATGTTTATAGCAAAACACAAGAAGCCTGTCCAAATCCTGGTACAGCTACACCAATGTGATGCAACAAATCATTTCTATTTGCTGGATATACCGGTTTCTCACACGTACATGCATTCAATTGTTTGAACGCATAAGAAATCAATAGTTTGTCACAAACTACTTTAGTATACACCCATAGCCCAACCCACTGTTAGCATCACTTATATTTACCGTATATTACATACATTAGTGGCAGAGAAGTTGAAGCACAAGCCGAAGTGTGATTTGAAACCACGCTTGAAAATTGGGGCCATTCGTTGCCTCCCCATATGAGAGGGGGATTAGAATACAGATTAGATTAGATTGCCCCATTACATTTTATTGAGCAGACACTTTTACCCAGTACAAAACTACTGTCAGAAGTGGGATTCGAACCCACGCCTCTATTCAGAGACCAGAACACCCATGACCGAGGAAGGTACACACCTTGAGTCTGGCGCCTTAGACCGCTCGGCCATCCTGACACAGTGAAAAGGCATTGGTAGCCAGAAGATCAGCATTCGGTGATTCCTCTGTATTAAGGAAGACAACAAAGAAAGACAACAAGAAAAATGAGGTATTGGACACCTGTTCATTGGTAGCCTATGGTTCCTCTATATTGGGGCTGCCCAGCCCTGTTTTTGGTGATCTACCATCCTGTAGGTTTTTACTTCAGCCTTAACAAAGCACACCTCATTCAACAGATCTCAATGAGCAGCTAATTAGTAGAATCAGGTGTGCAAAATTAGGGTTACGGTTAGGATGGTAGATCTCCAGGAACTGGAGACTGAACTCCTGCTGGAATTCACAAATGCTCTACCCTTGGGAATAACTACACCAACTTGATGCGATGCAACAACCTCAATCAGTGGTCCATTAGTGAACTGGATAACTAATATAGTTATTTTGTACAATCTTCTTGACCTGATACTGCCAGAGGAGGAAAGGGGCGAGCTAAGAGAGGGGGCAGGAGATGGAGATGGGTAGGGGGGTGATAATATCATCTGGTTACCACTCCTTTTGGAGTCTCAAATAAATTGTCTTTTAGGTGACAAAAAACCTCCACCTCCACTGTGTTTGTACCTCTCTTAATATTTGTAAAAAAGAATAATTCTGACTCTTGGAAAACAAACTCCCAAGGGTTGCCTTTCATATTTCAACAAAAAAAAAAAAAACTGTTGTTAAAGTACTAACATAAAATAACTAATACTACCCCCATGACAAAAGATTTATACATGTGTACTGGAGCTTTTGATTTTGAAACCTTTTTTCAAAATCCTGTCTTCAAAATCCATTTTGGCTTCAAAATTATAATTTGCTTAAATATTTGCTTTATTTACCCTATTAACCTTCACTACAGTTTCTGCATTTACATATTTATTGAGTCATGTACCTTATGGTAATAACATCCCTAGTCTTATTCCAGTTCCAGCTCTGTAGTTTTATCTGTAGTTTATATTGTATCTGCCAGATGACTCTCCCGGTATTCATTGTGACAAACAAATTTCCCTCAGAGATTAATGCAGTATACTCCCCTCTGCTCTGCACTGTACTCTATATTCTGCCACAAGAAAATATCGGAAGGTCAGTTTCACCTTCTTTGAATCCTCATATGAGAGGGCGAATACAGCCATTTTTATGGCAGATGCTTTCATCCAAATCAACATAACATTTGTCAGAAGTGGGATTTGAACCCACACCTCCATTTGGAGACCAGAACACCCATGATTCAGGAAAGTGGTACACCTTGAGCCTGGCGCCTTAGACCACTCAGCCATCCTGACATATATGAAAAACTCTATAGTCCATTTTACAGGTTTGGTAAATGTTTCATCATGTATTGACTTGAAAAGAACTTGCATGATGACAAGAGCAGGCTATTAAGCTCATCTAGGCTCATCATTCACCTAACGTCGAGAGATCATCCAGAATATACCCGTACAATACATGAAAATACATGTGCAAAATTTTTTTTTTTAATTTATTTTGTTTATTCTATTGAAAATAATTATTTTTATTGTATTTATTAAATGTACATTCAAATATTTGAAACAAGATTTCTGAAATATTTGTTCATTTTATTATTAGGTCATTTCAAGTCATTTCAGCAGTTAAATTCCAGTCATTTAACCCATCGTTGTCCATGTGAGGCTTGTAAATCATATTGGAAAAGGTATGCATTTCACTAAGATGTTCTTTCAGCTATTTTTATCCCCGACCTCGAGGTGGTGGATGGGGGCTGGCATATAGAAATAGCTTTAGTATCAATTCGTGTCTGGAATCGAAGCATTAGCTAAGATGATGTTGTATTCAAACTATGACATTTTAAATGATTAATTTACAGCAATGCAATCAGAACTCACCCCTCAACCCTCAATTCCAGATACTTCCCCCTGGTCTTCAGGTAAAACGGCGTTGTGACTAACAGAGATACTCATACCCACGGCTAATGTGTATCATTTTGTGCCATGTGAAATGCTGTTTGCCAGAGCTGCGATGCAATCAAGTCATTAACAAGATCACTTTCCCTGTGTGTTTTTTTAAAAGTCAGGTCACACCAGAGAGAGAACTGGTACCCTTATAGAATTCTGCTTTTGATTAATGATGTAATCGACTCAGTAATTAACACCTTCACATTATGTTTCTAAAAAAAGGCAATCTGTGAAGGGGCTTAATATTGATCCCCTCCAAGTTCAGGTATTGTTAATCAGAATGTCTTTGGAGGTTTTGAAGTACACTCTCTCATGCAAGAGCAATGTGGACGTCATTAATGTAAGCATTTTACACACACACACACACACACACACGCACACACAAACACATTTGCTCAATTTTTTATCAGACTTGATTTCTAGTCTTTTGATCTCATTAGCTGCTAGATCTATAACTTATTAACATTCCAAAAGCATTAAACTTTATTGAATTCTGCAATTTAAACAATTTATTTCAATTCGGTAATTGACGGAAATGACTTATACCCCACTGCATAGAAAAAGATATGTTTTTGTGGCCCAATGGGAAAGAAAATATAGGATGTCCATGGCCTCCAGGAAAAGGCCAAGTTCTCTGACAAATATGGGGTCGCAGAGAAGGCAGGGAGTAAAGGAGACCACAGGCCTCTGGGCTCTGATATTTTGACAGCAGTGAAGACCCTCACAGGGATTATGTTAAACAGGTGACTGCTTTCATTACATACAAAAAAATGTAAAAATAAAAAAAGGGAAAAGAAGGAAATATGCTCCCATGCACATCAGGGTGGGGTGGGGGTGTTGGGGGGGGGGGGGGGGCCTCCCCAAGGCCATGTGAGCTTATTCATCATGCTGTCAGATGTATGGATTAGAAGGGGTCAGTTGCCTGCCCCCCTCTCTCTACAGGGCCTCATCCCCTCCTGGCTCCTGCGGACAAAGTGTGGGGAACAGTGGCCACTGATGTAACGACTCCAACGCAGGTAATGGAACTGTGAGCCCAGTGATCCCCTCTCCACTCATCCCCTGGATCTTTACTCTAGGGGATCCCCTCACCCCTAATCCCCTGGATCTTTACTCTAGGGGATCCCCTCACCCCTAATCCCCTGGATCTTTACTCTAGGGGATCCCCTCACCCCTAATCCCCTGGATCTTTACTCTAGGGGATCCCCTCACCCCTAATCCCCTGGATCTTTACTCTAGGCGACCCCCTCTCCCCTAATCCCCTGGATCTTTACTCTAGGCGACCCCCTCTCCCCTAATCCCCTGGATCTTTACTCTAGGGGACCCCCTCACCCCTAATCCCCTGGAGCTTTACTCAAGGTGATCCCTCACCCCTAATCCCTTGGATCTTTACTCTAGGGGACCCCCTCTCCCCTAATCCCCTGGATCTTTACTCAAGGTGATCCCTCACCCCTAATCCCCTGGATCTTTACTCTAGGGGACCCCCTCACCCCTAATCCCCTGGATCTTTACTCTAGGGGACCCCCTCACCCCTAATCCCCTGGATCTTTACTCTAGGGGACCCCCTGTCCCCTAATCCCCTGGATCTTTACTTAAGGGGATCCCTCACCTCAGGTTTCATTTCCTCAGTGAAGCTGTTCTGGAAATCAGGGCCTAATGTACTGAACGTTCAACACCGCATACAGTAAGTGTCTGGCTAAGCATTTATCTTACATATTTTTAATAAAATAACTCCTTGCTCCCACTTCCCCTCTTTCTCACTGTAGGAAAAAGTATAACTCACAGATGAATAATGCTGTGGACACTGGAAATGGCTTCTGTTTTATTTTTCTCTTATTAGAAGAATAAATCTTTTGGAGGACTATATAATAAGCAGAAAAAATCCTGAATGTGTATTTTTTCAATAGTGCGGAACTAAAGCAGAGATTGTTAATAATCCTTGTTTCACTAGCCTTTCAGAAATAAACTTCATTGATCTCAGACACCAAATAAATAAACTAAAAATTCACAGTGTGAATGCGAGAATGCCTTTTGCACCGCAACACTATCAAAGCACTGTTTCAGGCTTAATTAGAGACAGTAGCACGTCCCATTCCTTAAGCTTACAAAGCCGTGACAGAAAGCTTTAACTAAGGGAAAGTCAGCACTGTGAGGGGGTTTTCAGGTAAACTGTACTGTAGGGAAAGAAATAACTGATGAATAAAGCAAGCGTAATGACTTCAGCATTTTATTTCATCTCCTCGTTACATGACATAGGCAGACTGAAAGTAAAAAAAAAACAAAATGCTAATTAAATCTCACTGTATTGCATCAAGTTTTTACAAGTTCTGCATCTTTCAGTGTGGAGAGTGCATGCTAACTCTCCCTTTTTTGGACCCTCAAACAAGGGTTTAAATAGTGATCAACACTGTCAATCACTGTTTTTAACACTTTTACCAACTCAGCATATATTATTAATATATTATACACTGGTTTCGTGTCCAAAACATATGTTGTAGCTGTTCATTTTCTTCCTCATCTTGCTTTGATTGGTGGCTTTGCTCACAAATGCCACATTAGCATGGTAAACTTAAATGATATTAAATGGTGTTTCAAAGCAGCCACAGGTAATTCAATGCAATTTGTGTATCCATCTATAGCTTGGGGTGGCACTAATTTACGTAGTACCCAGAATGCTCTTGTACCATCAAGATGGGTGTGACACACATACCGGGTGGTGAGTTGGCAAGAGAAGACAAGATTGTTAAATAAGCTAATGGCCACTCTACTACTTTACATTACCTAACACTTTCAGGGTTCAGAAAGATAGAAAAGACACAAAAACCTATTTAAAAAAGCCCTCCTTTAGAGCAGGGAGGACACTTCAGACAGTAAAAAGAGAGGGAAGGACAAAAACTCACAGTAGCCATGCTTTTCATTACCTCTTTCCAAAGCCACAGCAGACCTTGGCTTTATCCAAGGCCTGAGAAAGGGAATGAACAACAGTAGGATGATAATCAATCAGTCCCCATTGACCATTCCTGTAGACGAGGCCATTGCTGTCCAAGGTGCTGAAAACCTCCAGACTTCTGAGATAGAACCTCTCATGACACCGTTGGACTTTTTTTCTTTTTTCTTTTTGTGTCTGCTTTTAAAATACTCATTTCTAACTTGCAATTTAATATAATTGTTTTTTATACTTGCACAGTTAGTGTGGGAAGTACATCATTGGTGAATACATATTGCGGAAAGTACATAGAAACTGAAGATTTAAACAGAACATTATATACCCCCAGAAACACAGAGAACACCCAATTAAATGCAATACGCTAGTTTCAGAATCAACCAATGAAGCAATCAGATGAATATTCATTACTCATGATTCATTACACAGATTTATTTGACCGCATACCTCGTGCTGATTTAATTGCTACCCAAGTGAGATGTTTTTACACTCAGAAAGAGGAATTTCAAAACACTAGTAGCATTAGGGGCATTCCATAATCCTGCTACCAATTTAAGTGCTCAAGAACACTCATTTTACAGCATGCATGCACACACACACACACACACACACACACTCTTCCTCTCTCTCTCTCTCTTTCTCTCTCTCTCTGTTTTAGAACCTCTTGGATATCTGCCTTCTCTCCAGTCCTGGCTTGCTGTTCTTGAAAAGACAGATGGATTCAGTGGGGAGAGGAGTTGTTTTCATGGCCACACATCAAAGGGCCCAAAAACAATGAAACTTAATTCATGTCGGGCTCTTCATTCTTGCCACAACCTCAGTTCGTGACTTTATCAGCGGGAATGCAGGAGAGATTAACACGCATTCAGAAGCATTCCAAAGAATGGGGTAAATAGGAAAGAAGCAATGTAAAAGAATATTTCGTATCTCTTCTTTCATTTCCTGGTCTGTAGGACCATGGAGAGGAGGCGTGGCTAATAAAAAATAACATATCTAGATGCAAATCCAGACCTTTGCTGGTTTCAGTCATATACATGTAAACCGTAAATCCGTGTAAGTGGATTCATCCATCCATTATCTTTACCCGCTTATTCCTGGTGAGGGTCGCGGGAGATGCTGGAGCTGATCCCAGCATGTTTTGGGGCGAAAGGCAGGAATGCACCCAGGAGTAGTTCACCAGTCCATCACAGGGCACATACCACATGCCCTATAAGTTTTCAACCTTATATGAAAGAGGAGGAAAGTAAAACTGTTTAATTTCCAATATTGAGGACCTTTAGGCCGTACATACATTTTCATTCTATAATTCATATATATATATATATGTGTGTGTGTGTGTGTGTATGTGTATGTGTGTATGTCTGTGTGTGGGTGCATGCATGCGTGTGTGCGTGGGTTTCTGCAGACATCTGGAAACCCAATGAGAAATCAGGAGGCACCACTAGCCGTCCTACTGTAAAACAGAAGCCCACCTGGCCCCTGCCCTTGGGCTGCTGGGCTCAGATGGGGGCCCCCTGTTGCTGAAGCAGAATGCCAGAGCCTCGAGGGCCACTGAGGAAAGACTTTCAAAAACAAAATGAGAGGAAAGCATTCTGCCATTACCAGTCCACCTGCTCTGGGGTGCCCAATCCACACCAGAGCCCCGTGCAGTACAAGGATCTGTGGGCAACAATATAATCAATGCTGAAAATATGTCTTTTTATGTCACTCCAAATACATCCATTTTTATGTATGTATGCATGTATGTATGTATGTATGTATGTAGCTAGGCATCTGACTTTCACCTTTTAGACGGGGGACAACAGAGAAGGTTACATTTACTTAAATATTTAGAAGTGGATATGCTGCATGAACTGAAATTTACATGTAAGTGATTTTAGATGTGATCATTTTTATTGCACAAGGTACACAGCCCCTCCAGGATGAAAATCTGGAAAATAATCTCTGAAAATAAGCTAATCTTGATTTTTTTTTCTTCATCTTTTGTCTCGCAATATCATCACTTATCCCTCGGCTACAAGCGAGGAAGGAGTGCAGGGTGTAAAAAAACAAGGACAAAGAGTTTCTGTCCAAGATGTTCGATAAGATTTCCTTTGACTTTCAGTGGCAGACTGAATCTCACTATCTTGCATTAGCCAGAGATTCATGATTCTGATCTACAGTTATTGATTCTGGGTGTTAGCTTGTATGGAAATTCCTTAATGTGTTTGTCGAGCAGTATATGAACAATCAGGCAGGCATGCCTGCTTCACGGGTGACCTCCAAGTAATATTTGCCTTTTCCGTGAGGAGCAGAAGCTTGTGTGCATAAATTAACAAGGATTTACTATTTTCTCTTTCAGCAGCTTGAGTTATTCAGTTTTGAATCAGAACATATACTGTATATTTTTGATTGTGATATTCTTTATGGCAAGCACTGTCTCCATTTTTAAGAGTATGTGTATATACTGATGTCCTGGCCTGTAGTCATTGGGGAACACATGATCCTCAGCCTGCCCTGGTCTATCACGCAGAGCCAATATTGAAGGAAGTGACATAATCGACCAGCTGACAGGTCCAATCAGACCAAAGTGATGGATGATGGAGTCAGTGGCATATGAACATGTTAAATTGAGACTAAATTTTCTGCAAGGATAACTTCACTCAAGAGAGCTAAATGGGTGGATGGACATAGTTCATTTTCAAAATTTTCTCAAAGAGAATAAATATTCATAAATATTCTGAATTCAACAATAGGTGGAATGCACCCAAACAAATGAAACCATCAGAATCACATTTTGAAATCACGTTTCTGGAAAGATACACAATTTGTGTGTCACAGAAGACATCTTAGTCATAAAGCAAAGGTGTGTAAAGACACGGTTCATCCATCTCACTTGGTAACAAGAATCAATATGTATGATATGTGGTAGGTAATGTAAATCCTGACAGCATATAGATCTATTGGACAACTCAAGGCTGGTGTGTGCACAGACATGACTGCTGACGTTTTGGAATAAACTCAATAAATAACCATTTTTGACCATTTAAAATTCAGGACCACTGATGTGCTTATGTCTCGCACTGCCAGGGTGTTAGCAGAGTAAACAGAAATGTGCATTAGTGTTTGGTCACTGGCGATTCATGTGTTTCAGTTTACAGTGTCGCAAACTCATATATTTTCTTTCTTTCAGTTAATTGCATCATTATGTAAGAGCATCATTGAGAGAGAGAGAGAGAGAGAGAGAGAGAGAGCAATGTTACCAAACATTGAGTCCCAAAATGAGTCCCAAATGATAGGCTTTTCCTTCAGTATTACAAAACCATTACATCATGTCAATATATGCTACCTTAAATGCTAGCAACTACAAATGATCAAAGATGGATTTGTTCATGTTTCATCTGCTTGTGCTGTTCAATATACAGCAGAGGAGACATGTGAAATAAGTCAATCATTAAATAAGGTCTAATTGACTTAATTGATTAATCAACTCATGTAATGAAAGGTTAATTAAACCAATGACCACTGTTCTGGATTTTTTCTTACATTGTGTAATTTGGTTACTGAACCGTATTTGCACTTTGTTTAATTTAAAATGCTCATTGCCAATATTTTGTTGTGAAACACACTGTAAATAAATATAAAATAAATCACTCAATGTGATACTTGCCCTTTCACCATGGGCTCAGTGAGATTTTATGCCTCCAGGCTATTTTCAGTGGCACATGAGGCAGCACCTACATACCTTACAGTTTCTGCATATATAGAATCATAGTGAATATGGTTTCATATGAACCTACTCTAAAGAGACAGCCAGAAAAAAATACCAATATGCTTTGAAAAGATTTTTATTTCCTATAAAAAATCATATTCGATTAGGCAGTCTGTATTTGTGTGTGTCTGTGTGTGCGCGTTTGTGTGTGCATGCGTGTGTCTGTGCGTTTGCGTGCATGGTTGTGCGTTTGTGTGCGTGTGGGTGCCTGCGTATGTGTGTGTGCAGTGTGTTTGCGTATTTGTCTGTGCGTGCGTGAGCGCGCATGGGTGTGCGTTTGTGTGCATGCGGGTGCCTGCGTATGCGCGTGTGCAGTGTGTTTGCGTATGCGCGTGTGCAGTGTGTTTGCGTATGCGCGTGTGCAGTGTGTTTGCGTATGCGCGTGTGCAGTGTGTTTGCGTATGTGTGTGTGCAGTGTGTTTGCGTATGTGTGTGTGCAGTGTGTTGGCGCGCCACGCAAAAGAACAAATGTTGATTTGTGCCACGTTCCCTAAAGCATCATTGTTTTTCTCATGATTATTACAGAGGAGCGTCAGCAAACTGCAGGCGTGAGAGCGCCGATATTGGGAGCATTAAATTGCCCCCTCACTGACAGCTGCGCGGGGACCGTTCATCAAGTGCCGGAGCGGGAGAGAAATGGAAATATTACGAGGCGGGCAAGGGCAGGGGCGGCCGCGGCACGGGAGGGGAGGCTAATTCTCCAAAAAGCGAACGGCACGACTTGATGAAAATTTCTTGCGCAATTACACCCCCCGGTTTCGGCTTCTCGTCGGACCCCTCTCCCACGCTGGCCCAGCTGCACCTGAGCGCTAAATTAAGAAAACCAGAGTTTGAGAGTTATTGGGTGCCCGCGTGAACGTAATTTCCCGGCTGAAACGCTCGTGATACGAACATAATCAGCACGAGAAGTTCTCGGAAGGCTTCCTGCTCAGGACTTGGGGGACACGGGGGGGGGGGGGGGGGGGGGGGGGGGGGGCGGGGTTATCGGGGAGCTGCGTTCGTTTGTATTTCACGCCTCGTGTCCCCCTGCTGGGTGGCTCCTCCCGCGATGACGCCGGATTCCAGTGTGTGGGGGAAGGCCTGGCACCCCCCCATCAAACCCAAAACCCCTCTAAGCACGTCTTAAGCACATCATGGCATGGAACTCAAAGGGTCTCATGTGCTGAGTAAAATGGGGAACGATCTGAGCTTGCCTTCCTCGCTCCTCCTCCTCCTCCTCCTCACTTAGGCAGTTCTGAAGCATGTGACGAGGGGTCAAGGTCACCTCCTTTCGGTTTATACTGGCCACACCCTTTCAAGGACACCCCACCATCAGCCGACACCCCGGGATTAGAGGCTGAGTTATGGGGCGTCGTTCTCTCTCTCTCTCTCTCTCTCTCTCTCTCTCTCTGCCAGTCCGCAAAGGGCAGCAGGATGGGGAGCGGTGGCCAGAACTGGTCATGGGTGACCCCCGATATTGTGAGACACACCCCATCATTCACTGTCCCCCCCGGCCAAGTGTGGCTGTCTACTTTCTCCAGCCCACCATTCACACCATGCTGCTAGAGTTCATTTGCATTCACCAAGGGGTCAGGTGACACGCCAAGCCCACAGCAAATGGGTCCAGTCTTTGCATAATAAATTACTGATGAAATTCATCACTGGTTTCAATTGGCAGACAGGGGATAGGTCCCCAAAAAGAGTCTGAATTTACTCATTACAAGGCTGCAGAGAATAAATCCAATAAAAACCACACTTATGAAACTAATTAAAAACATTACATCTTCTCATCTTCTTTTTTCCCCATTAAGAAAGGCAGATGAATTGCTCGGCCTTCACACTGCACAGCCTAGCCAGTTCCGAGTTCGGATGAAAGAAGTGTGTCTCTCCATTGCAAATGTAATTCTCTGAGAATGTCAATCTGATGTGTATGAAAATAATGACAGAGACTTCCAAGAGACTGAAGATATTGCCAATTTTAATTGGACTCTCACATAATCCTTATTATAGGTTTTACTCCCCTGGATAAATACTGTATTATTTTTCGCACTGATTGTAGACCAGCAAAAAGTGAGAAAGACTAATGAGATTCTTAATAAATTGCAAAAATGAAAAGAATGAACTCAATTAGCTTATACTTTCATTGTGAGCTGCACACTCCAAAGCAATTAACACCTTGCGTGAGGCCTTCCTATGGATTCTAACTGTCTCCGCAAACACATTAGAGAGAGAATTATGCGTGTGTGGAGGGGTATGAAACATAAAAACCTCACAGTTCTCATTCTGCCCCAGCCAGGAGACCCAACTATTGACACGAGCACAAGAACATTCCGGACCTGCAGTCACGTTGTGTTGTTTTACGGTTTCCCCCGTGCATAATTCATATCACGCCGTTTGAATATTTTAAAAGCTTCAGCTGTGAAGAACATGTACAGCTGCCAACATACGTATGCTTTACATTCCCTTTCTCCCACTCACTCTGCATTCTATAAATGGGCCTTTTGTGTTGTGCTATTTCTGTAGATAATACCAAATAAATTCTCCTATAATTCCTAAAATTACCTGGCTGGCCTAGTGATGGACTCTACCCGTTATTCCAGAAAAAAGCAACATCATTCAATTTCGAAGAATCATCCTGCTTCGATCTTTCTGTAAAATTAAGCTCTGCTACTGCCCATATGCGAGCCAAATAAAAATGCATCTACATGGGCAGAAGAGACTGTTTTCTGGAGAGGCAACACGTATTTGAATACAACTCTTTAGGGCAATGTTCAGCTGGATGTACCAAACACAGTCAGTAGCTAGTCAGTAGCCCTTCCACGGCTGCTATGTATATGTCTGTTATGTCCAACCAATCACATCCCCTTGGATTTATTTTTGTAGTGTTCATTTTGGACATTACCATCACCAGCATAAAAAATATCCATAATTAGAATGCCTGCCGTCATCTAATTTGAGGTAGAGTTATTTACACCCAACAAAATTTTTGTAAATAAAATCTGTATTATTCAACCGTGTCTGTTGGATAGGAGAAACAAATATACACATTTTTGAGGTGTTTTCCCCGGGCCATTTCGAGAGAAAACGGTCAGAGGTCTAGCGGCGGCTTGCGGAATCAATCAGCCTCTCTGTCGGATGTCCTTGATGTTTCGGCCCCGGCGGGAAGCCTCCCTCCATCACGGCGAGCCGCGCAGAATTTACGGGCGCCGGCAGCGCCAGCGCTGACCGGCTGATTGCCGGGCGAGACCTCCGGGGCCCCGAGGCAGGACTGAAGGTGAGTCCGGCTCGGGGTGTTTTACGGGCAGGTGCAGCCGGGGCCACGTCAGGCTCCTTGCTGACTAGCTGATTTTAAATTAGAAATTCTTTCTCTTTCTGTGTGTGTGTGTGTCTGTCTGTGTGCGTGTCTGAGAGAGAAGGAGAGCAGCCATTTCTTTGTATCGATGTGAGAGACAGAGAGAGCAAATGAGAGAGAGAAAGTGAGAGGTGTCCCTGAGAACAAGAGAAGAGTGAAGACAGAGAAAGGGGCAGAGGAGGAAAGAGAGAGAGAGAGCAGCTGTTTATATGTATCCCTATGAGAGAGAGAGCAAAAGAAAGAGAAAAGGTGAGAGAGATGTCCCTGAATGTGAGAGTAGAGAGAAAAAGGGGCAGAGGGAGAGGGGGGGGGGGCAGGGGGGAAAGAGAGAGAAAGAGAGAGAGAGAGAGAGAAAAGGGGGAGAGGGAGTGAGGGGGGAGGAGAAAGAGAGATGTCCCTGAGAGCAAAAGAAGAGAGAGAATGGGGCAGAGGGAGAGAGGGGGAATAAGAGAGAGAGAGAGAGAAGGGGGATAGGGAGTGAGGGGGGAGACGGGGGGTGGAGAGAGAGAGATGTCCTTGAGAGGGAACAGTAATAGTCGCAGATGGACAGGGATGCACAACAGACACGACAGCTATGGAATTCCATCACCTGCGAGGCTCCGCCCCTCTGATCAACTTCACCCCCTCCCCCGACAGCCTCTGCAGGACCCAAGAAGCCTTGAGGCAGCCCGGCTCGAGGAATTCAGGGCCTACGCCGACACTTTTTACAAGGGCTCGTATAAGCATCCTTTCTTGAAGCCTCTAAACAGATAAAGATTTTACGAGACGCCGCCCATGACTTACGCGAGGTGTAATGGCAAACGTGAGCGTGCCCTCGATCCAGGCATCCGTGACAGGAGGTCCGCCCTTAAAATACACATCTGAAACCTGACGGCTAAAGCCTCGCACGGTCTTTACAGCTCACAGGAAGGGATTATAGTGGCTATCAAACAAGTTTAAGGCATTTGGATCTTTATGGATTCATACTGGAAGACGACAAAATGTAATGCTGAAGAACAGATCCTCTCAAAAGCTGAACAGACGGTACACTGTAAATCTAAGCTCACAACTCAAAAAGCTTGTTTAGCTCTTCGTGTAGCTACAGCTTCTCCACCATCAGGCACCGAATCAGACATGTTCAGACGCGTTTTAAAATCCGTGCGAGGCCACACTCAAAAGTTCCACACATCTGTACAATAGCAGTGAGCCTTACACATAATGGACCAGCTTCCACTCAACCACTTAAAGGCCTCAGCGGGATTAGTATACTACCAATAGAATGTATTTTACGAGATGTTGTCTTTTAACAGTTGGGAAATACTGAGCAAAATCAATACATAACTCTATTATTTCATTTTATAACACCTGATGTGATGAGAACACTCCGGCACTCCAGCTTTGCTTTCGATGATCACAGCGGGACTCAGTCAGCCCTTAGACACCTACAGAGGTGTCTTGGGGATGGTTAGCCTATTAAAACAGACAAAATAATGTAGAAAAAGAGTTTTTTTCAGCTAAACATTGTTACTACCTTTAAAAAAAATTTAAATGAATCACAATTTATTTCTCAGGAAAATGTTTTTTTTTTCCTTGAGTGGGGTTTCTTCGAGCCAGTGCTAATTAGAACCTTAAATGGATTCAGTATCTGATAAATCATATATGGTATTCCCGACTCCATACAAATCAATCACAAGGAGTTTATATTGTAACCGATTACACCAGCGATGCATTTATGTGTATTTTGCACTTTTCCGATGAGCTGCTCAGATAAGCGCATGTGGAGGAACTGCACCTCTCCCATTAATTTGTCAACAGCGTCTAATTTATTCCATTCACAGGAGCAGAGTTTCCCACTCCCCAGGAGTGCCAAGCAGCCAGCTTTATTGGACATCTATCCACAAGATGGCTCCATCATGGCTTCCAGTATTGCGCAGAACGAGCTTCACTGAGTTATTGCGTGACCACGCTCGCTCGCTCGCTCGCTCGCTCGCTCCTCGTCCGTAGCCATTTGTGATGGTGATGAGATTCCAAACTGCTGATCTATAAATGTTTCTCCTCGACTCACCTCCATAAATCCCGAGAGGTACTGACAGTGGGACAAACGCGTACACGCACACGCGCGTATGTGTGTGTGTGTGTGTGTGTGCACACGCACACACAAATGTCTGATGCACACCGTGTCTCCTCCTGGAGCTGACATACTGCCAGAGAGCAGTAAAGCTACAAGCTCTTCATTCCTCACTCCTGGTTCAGGCCATGTCCTTGAGACCCGTATGACAGCGAGAAGAGAACCTCCACAGCGGAGCTCTCAAGTTCGCCCCTGAGCACGGCTGTTATTTAAAGTCCCCGCGAGTCTGTTACCTCCTCACGTTGAGGCCGAGAGCAAATCATCTCCAAATGAAGAGTAGGGCTGTCAGAACAACAAGCTGGCTCAAGCCACTCAGTGAGCTGGCTGTCAGGACTGAGATTCAAAAATATGTTTTTTTTCCCCTTGGTGTCTTTGACTAAGATTGGATTTATTTGAGTTTTTGAAAATATTGTACCTGTTAGCAAAGGGCTTTGATGTCAGTTTTTTAAATAGATCCTATCATAATTATGCAAGAGAGCGAATAATATTTAAGGACAGTTGTTGGTCTAACAGAGCTGGATGTGTTGGGTCAAATGCTCTGGATGAACACGCAGTCCCTCAGTTTGACGTCTGGTTGCCCTCCACAAGGCTGAATGTGGAAATAGGGTAGGAGTGAGCAGTCTCATTAACCACCGTAAGGTCTCTGGAAAAGTTCTCTCTCTGTGCGTCTAATATAGGGAAGCTCCATCTCTTTATTCCAGAAGACCTCATCAGGAGCTTTAAATGAAGGAAAACATTTAGCTTAGTACAGTGCTGCCGGGAATGAGCCATTGGGGCAGTATTGCTTTAAGGATATACTACACCTCTCCACCTGCTTTCACCTCAGAAAAGAACCACCAGGCAACATCTGCTGCTGGATTTCAGTGGCCCCCCCTCTTGGACGACTGAAGTTGAACTAAGGCGGTGAGCTCAACCACGCAGGCCCTGCGTGTATCTGTGGATGGACATGAAAGTATGAGAAAAAATAATCTTACGCTGGCACAACGTACAAAGCATATCTCGAGTTCTGCGCCCAACCCCTCCGCCCCCAACATCTCCTCAATCGGGAGAAGCAATGGTCGCCTTTATAAGTGTATGATCTCAGAGCAAATTGTGTAATCATTGAAAATCATGGGCAGGTGCTCTTTGATTCTACCTGTCATACTACAAGTTTACTTTGAATTGCTGGGAGTTGGGAGTGGCACATGATGCAAGATTTGAAAATTTGGGGAGTCATAGAACGTATCACTGCCTTAGTATGAAACTACATTTACTGAAAAGTATTACCAAGCACTCCTCAGGAAGGGCACAGTTACTGACCATCAAGCCAGCCCACGACTCCTTTCAACTGGCCATACTAGAGTTGTTTGTCACGATGGGTCTCTGAAGATGGATCAAAGAACATTCACTCGTTTGCACCAAATTCAATGAATTCCTCACCTTTCACTCGTGTCTCGGATGTGTATTTGCCTGGGTGCTCACAACACGTTGATAACAAATCTTTGTTTTTCTACGACTGTCCAGCTGCTTCTTTAATGGCTTTCCAGAAACAGCAGCTGCACGATACTTCATTTTTCATTGGGTGTTGGCAGTCCTCCTTCCAAATCTGGCTTCTGAAACCTGATGCTTATGGCAATCCTGGGGAAAAAATTCTTTCTTGGTACTTGCCAGAAACTAAATCAAGAACAATTACTGTTGTGTGCAAGCACCAGACATTCAACAAAGGCAGCTTCATTAAGCTAATGTACAATTTGTATGCAGTTATAGAAATAACTGTAGCAAATGTGCAGTAAACCCCAAAGAACTGTTAAGAGAACAGTAGTTAAACTGTGAGGCCTAAGATATAACCAGTGCCAATCAGGATGATGACCACATTAGAGTTCAATTATATCAGTTCATAAACAAATTAACTACAGTACTTATATTTAGTGGTGAGGAAATAAACAAACATTTTATTTAAACATGTAAATGAACACATATTCATTGGGCACAAGGGAAGAATTACATTTGTCCAAGTTTGTTGAAGTACTTTGTCCTTAAATAGTACCGTACATGATTCAGGAGCTGCTTGAAGGAAATGCAGTACTATACAGCATACCGCACTGGTTACACTGAGAAATTTGGGAGAGGCTGACTGCTTAAAAAAATGAAACGACTCTCAAAGAGAAATTGGCAGAAATGATTGAATTTTTTTGTGACAAACACAGCCCGTGGATGCACACATCCTCCACAGTCCAAAAAGTGAGACAGCCATGCGAGCGTCAGATAGACATTCTGTCGAGAGATCGGGGACCTTTTAAAGGCCCCCGGTTTCCATAGAAACTAGGAGGCAGAAAACCATCGGGAAGGCTTGATGGCGAGGGCGACGTCTCCGGCTTTGTTTGGTTATTGTTGCTTCGTGTTTATTTCCCCCCTTCCATCGCACGGTGACGCGGGAGTGACAGATTACGGATGACAGTCATCAATACGTTTATTCACGTTTGCCCCCCTTTTCCCCTCCAGAGGTTGCCGGGCTGCTTCTCTCGTCCTCGTTTATTGCCTGTTCATTGAAGCGCTGTTGCCTCGATCCGTCCCTCTCTCCCATTAACCACCACCACTGCTGCTGTTCCTCACTCGCGGGCGTACAGGAGCCATTATGGCGCTGGACTCCATCTGATCAAGTCATTAGTCTGAATGTGTTCGGGAGCCCTGCACACATTTGAGACAGAACCCATTATCTATGCCCCATGCTACAGCATGGTGTTCTGCTTTAGATTACTTTTAAATGTTTCCCCAGTAGATTTTGCCATTTTCAGAAGGGAACATTGTTAATCAACTGCTGTGCATGGTTCATTTTTGGGAACGAACAAACCAATAATTATTGACATTCAAAGCAACAAATGTTGTAAACCTATTGTTTCTGTTAAACCCTTAGCTCACCCCCTACAAAAGATGTTGGTTAAAAAGTATATTTGAGTGTTCTGTCAAAGTGTAAATGGACTGATATCGACAGGCAATAGTTTCATGATGAGTTTGTTGGTTATTTGGCTAAAGATAAGTTAAATTGTGTGAGTCAAGACTACCAACCACTCATTGCAGCCAGCAATCCTTTTAATGGTGAGGGACAGTTATGATCTTATTTTGTTTTCAATCTGATTACGGGGAGTTATGTGAGTGTACTAGATTTCTCCGACCAGAAGTAAAAAGTGAGCGGTTGCCTTTCTCCAATTAAGGGGATTAGATTCACTTGCTTGGCCTTGTAGAAAACCCCAATTTATTTCCACTTACTGGATTTTAGCCAGCGTTGTTATTGTTTTATTCAATTTCTGCAGCGCAGTAGGTACTCACCTGGGAGAAATAGGGAGGCACGTCGGCACCAAGGATGCCTTTACACACAGAGAGTCTCAGGGCAAGGGTCCTCCCAGAGAGTCCTCCGGTCTAGCATTACTGCACCTAAAGTCCCTAACATCCCATTCCCCAAACGGCCCCGGCACTCCACTCGGACACCAAGTGGGGATCTGCTCAAGCTCCGCCTGACGAGTGCAGTTGAAATGCATGTGGGCGGGATGAGAGTAGGAGGATGTGTGAGGTGAACCGAGTGTTGGGAGCTGTTTGGTATTGGCTTTTTTTTTATCATGCGTTATGCTGAAAGTGAGCTCTCTCCTCGGCATGTCTGTAGAAACGGCGTTTTCACTCTCCAGCCTCTCTCTCTCAGGAATGTTGTGCGTACGCTGTGGGATTTCTCTCTTTGTGTCCATCTCTCTCTTTCTCTCTCTCTCTTTCTCTCTCGCTGTCTCTCTCTCTCTCTCTCTCTCTCTCTCTCTTTCGCTCTCTCTCTCTCTCTCTCTCTTTGCTTGTGTGCTCCATGTTCTTATCAGAGCATCTCAGTGGGACATCCAGGGGAGATGGGTGGACAGGGAGGAAGAGGGGGAATTGGCACAGATCCATGCTGTGATCCACACGGTGCCATTCAAACAGGTCTCCTGCTGTGAGATCCATAGTGAGCAATTTTCCAAAAGCCAAGCATGTGGGTGCACGAAGGGGATTTAATGGGGGGAGGGGGGTGAATGGGTCAAAGAGCAGGGTTATTGAGCGCCCCCCCCCTCCCCTTAGGTTTGAGAAAGCATATGAAACCCAGCTGTGCCAATCACGCATTGCTCTGAACACACAGGGAAGTGGGGGGGGGGGGGCGATGCAGTTGAAAGCATGAAAGCATGCACGATACAGCGATATAGCATATGGTAGAAAATATATACATAGAGAAGTACAGGAGGAGGAAAAGGTAACGTGGCTGTTGGCATGTTTAGGGTAGCATGACCACCAGTTAGACAGGTATAGCGACTAGGCAAAAGACAAAGATAAATAAAACATAAACATAAGGAAAAAACTTAACATCTTCCTATTTTTTCATTAAGCGCATATGTCTATTTTAAGTCTACCACTGTTTTTTGAGCCTCATTACATTCACTTTCTAGTAAGGTGCCCAGTATAACAGCATCTGCTGTACACCTAAATCAAAAACGTAATGTTTTGAGAAACAGGCCCTAGAGGATTGCCACTCACTACAGTAAAAATAGAGATGTCTCACAGCAGTCTATTTCACAGAGGAATTCACTGACAAATAATTGGACGAGTCAGGGTCTCAGAGTAGAACCAGTGCTGATCCAGAACCCGCCTTCCCTTTAACTCCATAACGAATAAGTTGACAATGGAAGCCTAACCTTAGATCAGGCTTTATTCAGTAAGCATCTGAAATGCTTAATAAATAAAGATACCATCATTGCAAACACTTATTAATTCCATTAGTTCCATTTTTTATCTATCTATCTACCTATCTATCTATCTATCTATCTATCTATCTACCTATCTACCATTATTATTATTGTTATCATTATTATTATTCTTTCAATTATGCAGCATTTCTACTTCAGTAACAGAATTTTTTTTTTGCAATGATGGCAACAGCAGTCAATTTGTTTCTTATTTGGAGCTTGATTACCCTTCCGAATGAATCAGGGAGTTTTGCCTAAACGTGCCTTCATTGTCGTGTGCCAGATTGTGATGTTTGCCAGTTCGTGCCACTGGCTACACTTGCTGGAGGGCTTCACGGAAAACAGCAGAGCCTTGTGACTGTGGCACGCACGCAAGAGAACAAACCTCTAACAGACTTATTCATGCATCAAAGCCCGGGCATATGCTAAAGACAAAGAAGAAAATAAATCAATGTAAATTTGTCATAAATGTCTCCCTTTCCATGCAAACATATGGCCAGTCTGCATTTCATATGCAGTGACAAATGAGATTGTGGCCTGAAAATATATTTTAGTTCTTCATATAACCTTCACAGTATGTCAAGATTCCTTAGTAAATATTTCATTGTATGCCTAAGGATAAGATAAGCATAGGTTAGAATATCTGTTTACACTGAAATTTTGCCAGTTTTTATTTTGTGACTAATGATATTGACAAACTGATAAACATTTCATACATTGTGACTCACTGTATCACTAATGCTTGATTCCAGTAAGACAGTACAGCTCATGTATTCCCCAATTGCAATTAGACATCAGAGAGACTTGTGTTTACTTTTCTTCTGATTTGATTCCCCCCCCCCCCCCCCCCCCCCGTCCTCTCCCCCTCCCTCTTTCAGGGCGTCTGGGGATATTTTAACAAAACAAATTTGAACGTAGCGTTGAATTATTTAAATTTGACTCAGTGATGTATGAAGGACGCCATCGCTATTAGCAGTGCTGTTTGATTTTTACCCTCTTCGCTGAACCTGCAGACAAACGGATTACCACTCCTGCCCTTTTGGATCGCCGCCCTTCCTCATGATGGAGGAACGGGGGCAGTTACCACAGGGCAAAAGCCACGCTGCCTAAACAGAAGGCCAAAAAAAAATCATATCCACCGGAACCTCTGATTTAATTCCATCGGAAAGTGCATAAGGTCTAATGAATTACCCATCTGGTTAATTAAACCATATTAGTGTGTACTGAGGGGGTTTCTGTCAAAGGCCATGTGATTGGCTGTCTGGTCCTCAGCTGGAGTCAGCTTGGTGGCTTTTTCTCCAATCTGGAAAGGTCAAATCTGCTTGCATTCATTACAGCACTGTGCATGTCATTAAATTTTTATCTTTAAGAAATGTAAGTTTTAACAACAGCTGTCATTTGGGAAAAGTCTATAATTTTAAGCTCACTGTGTTCAGCAGAACTGGGGGGCATAAATTCTAAATAGCTATGATACGCTTAAAGGAACACCACTACTTTTCAATCAAAAATGCATTTCCAGAGGCACTTTAAAAATTTGCATGTAAAGCACTAAAGATTATTTACTAAATCTGAGAGAGCGAAACATGTCTCAGAGAGAGATGGAGACAAAGAAAGAGGGAGAGAGAGAGCAAGAGAGAAAGAGCAATCAGATCATAATCACTCACTGAACTACCTATATCACTAGCTAGCCTATAAAGGAATAGCAGGCATTTTCTCTTATGATATATTTACCACTCTTATATCAATAAAACAAAAGATGCAAGCCATATCTAATATATATATAATTGCATCACCCCAGCCAATAGCACAGAATTATAAACCACAGGTTTTCAGAAGGATGAATTCAAATGCAGCAACTGTACTCAGGAGCTCTCCACCAAAACTTGATAATAAATGTTCATAAAAAATGTTAATAAATACAAAATGTACAAGACACATCTATGGGGAAGAGACCCAGGATAACTGCACTCATAGCTTCAGACCGAGGTGAGAGATTTTTTTGCTCAGTTATTCTAATCTCCGCACCGGAGCAAACTCATGACTTCATTCATGACCTTTATCTTTGCGTTGCCGCGTGTTACGGCGCAGTCGCTCCTCTCTGCCGGAAGACGCGGCTGCCTGGCTGTGGCTTCGTTCCCCAACTCTGATGTTCTGCTTCCTCAGATGAAACATTCATACGCAGGGAGCCTGTGTCACAACACAACGCTGGAGTTTTCCAAAAAAGTTCAGCATTTTCCCCCACTGCTTCCGCTCCGCAACTTATTCTAGCGCAAAAGATAAACTGGTAAAAGAGAAATCGGGCTACTGTTTGACTGTGACCGCTGGACAAAAACTCCAAGTGACAAGATGTGTCACTGGACATGTATGACGATGCCACAACAACACAGCAATACGTCATCTGGTTTAAAATGTCTGCATTTCTTTTTATCCAGTTTCAGGGCCTAGTTTATTCATCAAGAGCCCTTAACAAGAGCAACTTATTTAACAAAATAATGTTTACTTCATACCTGCATCACAAATCTCCCCTATCATGGTTGAATTTGTTGTCCTTTTAATTTAAGAACTACTCGTTACCCTTGTTCAAAGGTGGTTGACAATAATTCTCAGAATTGATTGCATTGGAGTTTTCTTGGGTTTTTTACAATAGGGTTTTGTGTTTCAACACAATGTGTGGGATCCAGCAGACCAATATAGTTCACAACAGTGTCAGGAGGTGTTAGTAATGCCTGATGTCCAGCCCATCATGCACATGAAAGTCCATTTCCCTCTTAGACCTCCATTTCAGGGAAGCATGTTTGCTCCACAGTCACCAACAAGGTCAACGTCAATAACAATCTACAAAAAACCAATGAACTCCTTACTCTGTTCTGTGATTCACACAACAAGCAAGTCAATAAACACCCTGTTCCTTCAGTCCCCATTTCCACCAAAAGTAATTCTGCACCTTCGTGCTGTAGTGGAATTATTCCATCTTTTTTCTTTCTAAGACAATGTTCGTATCTAAACGTATCTTTCCTTTTAAAAGGGATCTGAGAGTCAGACTGGATCCTATCTTCCTGTAATCCAGATGAAGAATTAATGAATAACAAATGCATACACTGTGAATGCCCAGAGGACAGGCGGTTACTCGTACGAAAGCAAAATATTGGGAAATGACGCTATCACTGATGTCCGTAAATTAGCTTAGCCTGAGTTCAGCGAAAGGTAAGAGATTCCAAATAAAATGCAAAGGAAGATGGTACATTATCTGTGGTGCTTTACATGGCAAAGAAAGTGAAGCACAAACGTTTAGTCTAGTACACACAGTTTCAGTCCTTAATCAGACAATCCAAGATCAGATTAGTCACATAATCATGATGAAAGAATGGAACCAAAAGCAGGTAACATATACAATTACCATGGCTAAAAGGAGACTTCTGAAGCCCCTCTTTGTGGCATTATACACACACACTTTTTGTGATTGTTCAAAAAGCCATGTGCAAGATGTGCAACAGAGCATAATTGAATTAAAAGTCTACAGCTGCGATATTCAGTCTAAACAACCTTAAAAATGCCTAAGGCTGGTGGGAAAATAAATGCTCATTAGTTTACTGTGAGCTTAAATTTTCATTTAACATGTATATCCAATTAAAATGTAAAATTAATTATCATAATTCAGTGGGGGGAAGTCAATGAGCACTTGAGCACAAATACCAAGGGAAAGGGTTTAGCCGTGTCAAACACTTGTTAAGTAAATTCCCACTTTAAAAAATGCCTGATAGTTTTCCAAAGTTTATTTTCATTTATTTATTTATTTACTTATTTATTTATTATTTAACCTTTCAAATGTAGTGCCCAACATAAAAGTAACACATTTCATTTTAAGAATGAACTAATGTTAGAAACACAAACAACACTCAGTCATTAAATGAAAAAAAACAACATGGTAACTGAATTATTGTCACTGCAACACTGAGAATCCCATCTTGGCAGCAGGGCAAGGAGAAGAGATCGTTGTCTCTGAGTTTTTTTGGCATAACAGAAACAAAATAGTTTTCAGGAGCGTCCGGTTCCAGTTCTTCACTATCAATACCAGGATAATTAAAGTTTATTATGTAATTAATGTGGTCGTTCGTTTTGCATCACAAAGCAGCCGCAGCTCTGCGTGAGACACAGGACGCGGCATCGTTGCGTTTCACCATTTCCAATCCCTCGTGTGTTGTGGGCACAGTTCATGGAAAAAAATAGGAGAAGCATTAATAAACCCATTCCCCTTTCCTTTGTAAGAAATCGTGATGCATGCTGACGCTATTCACACCCGTGAGCCTCCTCGATTTTTGGCAGGCAAGCCGTTCCGAAGCCAATTTTAAGAAAAGTAAAAAGCGACAGGACGCTTTGTCCCCTTTTCCATAAGAGGCAACCATTACATTACATTACCTTTATTTGGCAGACGCTTTTATCCAAAGTGACGTACAGTACAGTAAGTGCACACCGAAGGTCACTGGAACAACTATAAAACACAGGTCTGATGACGCACAATACTCATTATGCAACAGTTATTCATAGCCATGACCACAGTAAGTCCAGTTCACACAGTAAGCATAGGCTAGGTAAGAGAGTAACGTTAAGTCAAACTAGGAGACATGACAACAGGCTACAGCATCAAGATAACAATAGTAAAACCAAAAGAGGCCCTTGAAGTTGACGGGAAGGTTGGTGGGGAGCTTAGTGCCCAGGTAAAGGAGAGAGTGGAGCTGGGACTGAAACACAGCTGGGGACAGATTGGATAGGTAGGAACGCGGCAGCGCCAGTTGATTTACGCCGATGTTTCAGCATCGTAAAAATGCATATACGCTCAGCCCGGAGCAATTAAGACTTGTATTTCACTGGTGGTGCAGTTTTCATACAACGGTGTCCGTGTCATAAATATGTACTCCAATTAAACCTGTGGTGTCACCCGTGAAGATATCTCCAACATTCCCCGTCGACTAATGACTTCAAACTAATAGGCCGACATGTTAAAGGAGGACTTCAGATTGATGAGATTGTGGACAGGTTGCAGAATGGAGGCGGAGAATGATGATGTCACACACTCTTCAGACCGACACCTCTCCTTTGGAGGAGACGGTCACCGGGAATGCCTCGGACGGGCCCAGACTTTGGAATACGTGATCAAAGAGTAAACAAGAGCTCAGGTTTATCTTGCGGAACCACACAATCAGCCCTCAAAACGAATTTCAGAAGCATGAAAGGACATCGCCGGGCCAAGGAAAAGGGAGTAAAGTAAATGTAAATGGATGGGTGGGGAAGGTGCAAATGGGTTCAGACCTGCCGTTTTTGGAAAAAAAAAACGGCGAGCGTTATCGGAAAACAGAAATACGCTTAAGGCCTCAGGAAAATAAGATGGAGCGTGCCGGGGGGTGGAGAACTGACTGCTCCGAATTTTAAAAAAAAAACATTCTTCTTCAGGTCCCGAGGTCTGAGGTAGAAGAGCTTTTCAGCCAGTCCTCAGGCAGGGTCCACAGAGCAGCAAATCCAGGCCACTGTTTTATTCAGCGAAGGAGAGAACGAGCTACGGTACGTGCTGTCTCTGCTGCAGGCGCTCTGCCCCCCCCCCCCCACCCCCAACCCGCTTCCTCATTTTATTTTTTTAAGTGACAAAATCCACCCCCCCATGAGATGGCGAGGATTTATTGTATCGCAGAAACAAGGGCGTCCGTGAAGGTGAGGCCGGAAGCCGCGCCGAAACCGGCCTTTTAAACGCTTCCCGGGGCGCAAACTGGGATTACAGAAAAGTGACCTTTCCTGTGCTTAACAGCCCGTGCTTATAACAAGATCTGTCATTAGGATATGACCTTTTCTCCGCGCTTAGCCTAGCTGGCTATTTATGTTAAGCGCTAGCCTGCCCCTGCCCCCCCCCCCCCCCCTTTTAAAGTTGGGCCTGCGGACCACAGCTGCTGGTGCACATCACAACCTGCTGGATCAGAGAGACAGAGAGGTCAGCGCGCCCCGTAGGGAAATAATGGCGAAGGGCGGGATCTGGAACCCTCGCCCATCCCCAGCAGGAGCGTCCTCGCTCCGCATCCCGTCTCGGAACCCGGGCCCGACGTGGCCCTCGCGGGGTCGTGGAGAGAGAGAGGGAGCGCCGCCCGCCCGCTTTCCTTCACCGAATCCATAGCAATTACGTGTCAATCAAGGCAGGAAGCCGCCAATCTCTCCGCGTTAATGGCAGGCAATCACAAGGCTCTGTACTGAGCCAGCGTGGCGATTACGGAGGTACACAAATGGCAGCTTGCCTCAAAGCCTTTATAAGCAGCCCAATCCACACACACACCTGTGCCACAACTCAAGAATATATAATGGACTGTCGGGCAGATGGCATTGCGCAGGTTCGATGCCACGTGGGGCGACATAGCTCAGGAGGTAAGAGCGGCTGTCTGGCAGTCGGAGGGTTGCCGGTTCAATCCCCGCCCTGGGGGTGTCGAAGTGTCCCTGAGCAAGACAGCTAACCCCTAACTGCTCTGGTGAATGAGAGGCAACAATTGTAAAGCGCTTTGGATAAAAGCGCTATGTAAATGTAGTCCATTTACCACGTATAAGGCGGCATCCACAACTGTGCATGTAGAGCATTTCCTGGTCCCCAGTGGAAAACTGGCTAATCCCATTCCTCTCATATGTGCACCTCTTGTATCCAAGTGAAGCCAATACAATGACAGAATGATTCCAGCGTAAATCTGTAAAAAAGAATCTCTAAAATCCCTTTGAGGATCAGCACTGGACATTTGAGGATAAATACAGCTTTAATGAGCGTTTCTGCTCTGTCTCTGGACAACATATCATGGAGGGAAATTGGATTTCAGTGCTTCGCCTCACAAAATGTTTTCGTCAGTCTCGTTTCCTCATTTAGATTTTTAACAAGCTCCCCAGATCATCGAGCACAAGTTCTGTCCACTGCATTGCTGAAGCCAAGAAAAGAAAGGAGACTAATGATATGAACATTTTTCACACCTTCCAAAATGGTTTAGTATGACATTTTTTGAGCATTATTTCAATTTATTTGTAATAGTTTATTGCTGAAAGTTTTTACAAGTTCTAATATTTTATATTAATATTCATTAACCCATTACTATAGCGTTACCAAATTTTGCCAGTTTTCAAACATGTTAAACCCTCCAACTATTCCAAGCCACTAACGACTCCCATTCACTGCACAAATGACTGACTTTTAATAAAGTTAAAATTAATAAAACAAAATAGTCAAAAAGGAGTCTTTTTCTCCTAGTTAGAATTTTGCTATTCATAAATTTTTGGTCGAAAATCAACTTCATGGGCTGGACAATTAAAATGTGCAAAATCCTCTTCATTCATTGCCTGTACTATGGAAGAAAACCAGATCACCAAAAAAATACATAATTGGCTAGAAAAGCTGACAGGCATTTCTTCCAGAGGCACTGAATCGGCAGAAAGTCAGGGGGATTATCAAGATCATTCCAGTCAATAATCCCATTCAGTCAAGAATCTTTTTTTTTTAAAAACACCTCATCACAGCAGTGTCCAGATCTGAAAATAACCAAGCTAGCTTTGACTACTGAGCGATTACATAACAAGAAGTCCATTGACTGCGAAAACATTTTCATTCATTATGAATGAGGTCTGGTAATTCTGACACAGATATATAATTAGTAACAATTCAGGGGGAAACTCAATCTTAAATAGTCAAGCAAAGCACTGACCACTGATTAACATCTACAGGTTCAAGAAACAGTATTTATTTGGGTCAAGGGGTCTGTGTCTTGATTCAGCAGATTCAGAATATTTTATAGGTGAGACACACCATAACAATCATATTATTAGTAAAGTGCTTCTATTAACATTGTTTATGACGAATCCATTATCAATATAAAGCTAATTACTTCTGAACTCCATTAAATAGAGATAGTCTTGGACATTATTTTGGAAGTGTCTATCAATGAAATTGAAATTCAGCACATTTGATTGATGCATCTATGTGATTATGTAAACTTGCATTGACTTCATGTTTATTGTCAGTCATTCAGTCACTCCTATAAATGATCCAAAGGCCAAAGATGGAACACCCCTATGGTAACGCTGTCTTTTTTGACGGGTTACTGAATTTTGCATCGATCGTTTTTATCATGCACCGCGTATTACTTTCAGTAATTGTGCCGGATCACCAATGCACCAGTTGTCAGAGCAGCACACCAGGGGGACCCATGTGCTTCTGCCATACTACAGGAACATGAGCAATCCAGGTGTGTGAAAAAACACCAAAATAAGGGTAGACAAAGCTGGTCATAATCCATGATCCTTGTGATTGAGATATACGCTAGTGGACAGTCCCAGCAGGACAGAGTCTAAACACAAGGCCAAAAACTGAGGAAATTTACACAAAATAATACTCCAGACACAGTGCGCTCTTATCACGTCGCTCTGGATAAGAGTGTCTGCCGAATGCCTGTAATGTAATGTAATGCACTGAATGTGCGTATCTGCAATACACGCATTCTTTTTTGGTGGCACATAACCTATTTGCAAAAGAATTACGACGAGCTGCTTCTCTGTCAGCAACGCAGGGCGAAAATGCGCTGACGGACAGCTGGAGGTGGAATCGGACCCGCTGTACAGCTTTGGCGGGTTGGCGGAAGAGCGGAGGAATGCTCTGAAGCTGTAACCTAAGGACCATCGGACCTTAGAGGAGGTTTTTTTTGAAAAGACAGCCATTTACCCAGTTACAGGAGCAGAGAGTTAGCAGACCTTCAGCAGAACTTCAACAGTCACTGAGTCACAGTGGGGATTTAATTAGCTCTCTGCTTCTCCTGGGTAAGCAACTTGTGTTGTGTTGGTAATGAGGCCCGCTTTCATGTGTTTAATCTACTGTATGCAGAGATGTTAAAAAAAAAAACATTTCCCAAGATTCTCTTCACTACCGCTTTTGGTTCTTTTGAATTAGGTATTAGCCATATATTTTGAAGTGCGCTATACATTATACATCAAAATGTTTGCACATACTATTTGATTGAAATATTACAAAAGACCAATCTAGGTTTTACATCAAGAATAAAAACCTGACAAGGCAATCACCATAATGGAAACTCAAGGCTCCAAGATCACTGCCCTCTTGTGGAGATACTGGCACCTGCACACAGAGTTCCAGTCATCATACCGCATCCAGAAAGAAGACTGAAATAAATAAGGGGCGTATCAGCTATGACAGACACAGAGAAAAAAAAATAAAAAATTGACAAATTCATGACGCCTGGGCCCAGCCAATGGGGCGTGCGGTGTCACACGCCATTAACACTTGACTATATTTGGTTTTGCGCTCTTCTTACGGGACGGTTCATCTCAGGCGGCTGATGGATTCACCCCCCCCCCCCCCCCGGCGAGGATGTCAGGGCCCCCGCCGAGCACGGCCCCGTGCCGCGTTTAGACGAGCGACACGTGGGGGCGGGCCGCCGTCAGTCTGTTTAATATCCCAGGCCATCCCCCTAAATCCCCACCTACGACCGACGTGCGCCTTCTCCTCTCGATCGCAGAGGAAGTGGCTGACACCCTAAGCTGATGTGTAGGACGCACAGAGGTAACGAGCGTGTTAGCCTATAATGTGATCGCCGCCACGTTTCATAATTTTAAATCTAAACTCATCGCTTGCAGTGGACCGCGAGGGAAACGAGAGAGAGAGAGTGCGGCTAAATGCAATGTGTAGTTTTTTACTAGGCTAATGTCCACAATATTTAAGCGACATCTTCAGCTCACAATGCTGCCTCTGTCGCTTTTTTATTACATACATATACAGTATATAAAAATGATAAAATATATAAAAATGTATAAAATATAAAATTATATTATATATAAAAGTACAAAAATAATATAGAATATGGTGTTAGTCCCCCAGGATATAAAACGGGGTATGCAGATAAAAAGATGGAATTAAGTAAGAATAATTCAAAAAGAAAGAATTTAAAAAATGGCAATTCTCAGAAAAAAGATGGGATCCCCTGATTGCCAGCTTCATATTTCCACGTCACTCATACAGCAGAATCTAATGCATGTTTAATAAGCTGGCTCCTGGGCGAAAAGGAGCCGGGCAGATAATTGTAGAATGGGAAGGTGAAGGTTTAATCTTGTGTTTTCTCCCGGATAGATTAAAAAAGAGCAAGGCCTTTATCTGCTGGGGAAACACTGAGGTAAGTAGCGGAGGCCGGGGAGAAGATGAATGATAGGAGGGGCGGGGGTTTGATGGCTGAACCCCGTGAGTGATTAGTCTTGTCGTGCTCCGCTCTCAGCCCTCAAGTTTACCGAGCCTTTAATGGCCGCTTCCAGTCAGGTGTCACCGCCCGCTCTCTTTGCCATAGCGACGGTAAATGGTGTCCTCTTCAAAAAAAAAAAAAGGACGCGATATGAACTGCTTTAATGGAGAGAGAAAACTGGCTGTCTGGAAACCAGGTTTTTTAAAAATGCAACCCGTTTAAAAATAAATGAATAAGTAAATCTTGACAACAGCTCGTGGTGTGCACTGAAATCTCTTTGTAACATGAGTCTGAAATGCTAGAAAGGGTATCCCCTGTGCCTCCAGTGCTAAATGTATGTTTATGCGTGGCTGCGGCCTCAGAAACACTCCATAAGCAGATGGAAGAACAGCTGTCATTCTGTAATTTCCTGGCCACCACATCTGACCCGGTGCTGCCACTCCATGTCAGTTTGTCACACCTTTAGAACTCAATCCCTTTGGCTTCCCCTCGAACCTTTTACTTCTTTTTATTTCAAGGCACGGTCGGGGGAGGGAAAAAAAAAAAAACCTGTTATCAGCCAGGGAACACCTATCCGCTGCCCACAGACACCCTCATAAATATCCCTGTTCTCTCCCACACTTGAGGCTAATTGCAAGCGGTCTGTCTTACATGCATCAAATGTGTTACCGGCCCTTTAAATCTTCTCCTGTTGTAATTCCTGAAGCAAGCCGCTGGCTGTTTAAAAAAAAAAAAAAGAGAGCGAGAGAGAGAGAGAGAGAGAGTGAGAGAGTGAGAGAGAGAGAGAGAGAGAGAGAGAGAGTGAGTGAGAGGGGGGGGAGGAAGAGCAACACGATCAAACACAAATACACACAAACACACACATGCATGCATGTTCGCTCACAAAGCTCAGAGTGCTCGGAGCAGGAGAGACGCTGTTCTGGATTGTACACCTGTGAGGACTTAGTGGGAGGAGGGGAAGGGAACTTTGCACACAGATTAGCCAGGAGCGCTCAGCGAAACGATGCTCTCCCGCCCAGCTACGCACGCTCCACACTGGATTTGGTAATTCCCTCAGTTTACTCCCGCAAAATTACTCAACGAGGCCGAGAATCTCAGCCAGAGAATGCTCTCACAAGTCTTAAGGATTTTATATGTCTTGTCTTTTTGCTTTTTTCAAGACAGCTTCATAAGGTAAGACAATTATGTGCGGTCTGTCTCTCTGTGGAAGAGGGGGCGGGGGGACTTTAGATTTTTTTTTTTTGTTCTTGTTTTTGTTGTTGTTTTGTGAGAGGAGGAGCATATCAATGTGTCATGTATTTATTGTACTCTGTAAATATTTTATGTTATCTCTATCTGTTAAGATGGAGTGCAGGGCTGCTGCATTTTCTGTCTGGTTACTATGGTAAAAGAAAAAAAAAAACTTATTGCTGGAAGAAGAGGCAGAGAGGAAAGGGAAGTTTAATAAAGCTCTTTGTCCACTGCAGACTGGGCTGTGTAGGGTAACATCAAAGGCATTTACCCATTGGCATTCCCTGGGGGTTAATGCCCAGTGGGGCCATACTGGCTTGCTGATGTCTGGGCAATTGCATCTCAGTCAATAACACTCTGATCAATGAGCCATGGGCTTCGTATGACAAGGGATTGGATAACAGCTGGCAACTGAGGCCAAAATGAATAACGACTGCTCAGTTCAGGAAAAACAATAAAGAATAAAGAATACAAAATCCATCGGACATCAAAAGGGTTCAACAGTTGGAAGCGATTATTTTCATTGAGCAGAAAGGGAGGAGACTTGAGAAACGCGTTTTCGACAGGTTTCAACTGATGATTTTTCTGCTTCTTGAATTGCTGTGAAAATACCATTTACAGAAACAGCAATAAGTTGAATCAAATATTGTGAGGTGATTGTCAGTTATATTTATGTGCCGTGTTGGTGTGCACTGCCACTCCAGGGACAATTCAAGTATGTTGTGTAAAGCAGATCGTTCCGAATCACTTAAGCTGCACGGTTATTACTTATGATATGCGTGTAGCATAATACTCTGAGTCTTAATTAGTCATGGGCAATATTCCTCAAGCTAAATGTTTTATTTGTATTCAGCTCCATGCAAGGCTTGAAAACCCATCTGGTAAATGACTTAATAATGCTAGCAGTCACAAATATTCTATTCACATGGTATCAAAATAAGAGAAGGATTCTTTGTACGACAACAGAAATGACAATTAAAAGAATTTCACCACCTTGAAGATGATGTGTGACAAGCAAATGGCAAAAGCTGAAAGGCATAGACAACACAGTATATGAAGCAAGATATTCAGATGAGCAGGTCTAAAAAGCCAGGCTGACATTTTAAGGTAAAGTTCAAGGCTAAGATACAGAACTGGCAGAGAATGCCATTTTCATGAATGACAGATCTCAGAGTTAACTATATGAAAATACAATTTTCCATATGGAAAATAACAGACAATAATATATTTCCAGGCAGTTAAATACATGTATACACAATATGAAAGAATACAGTTTACAACTACTAACATCTTGAAAATGCTGTACTCTTCACTTACCAAAAACACCTTGTCAATGGGATAAATGGAATAAAAATGGCTACAAACTAATGTCTGTATGGCCAGGCAATGGCACGCTATGCTGTAAGTGTATTTGTGTCCCACGGCTGAAAATATGGCGCTTCTGCTACTTGTATGACAAAGAAGAACCTCCTACACAATGCTGAGAAGGAAGTCGGGCTGAAGGCGTGCGTGGGCGTCGGAAAAGGGGGAAAAAAAATACCTGAACGGAAAAAGACTAAAGAAAAACTGTTCCCTCCCTGCTACTGTGTTAGACAAATAAATAAATAATAAAAAGTTTGCCGAGGAGCGGCGATGGCTTTTCCCATTTCATGCGCTGTCGAGCCCAGGTGTGAAGTGTGAATTAGGATGTGTATAATCCCCCAGCTGGTCTCTGGAGGGACTGAGGTGCAAAGGCTGCCCCAGCCACGGGACAGCGCCTCCCTGCAGAAATCAGGGGCCCCCAGGGGGGGCAGAGGGACCAGGACAGAGGGGGAGAGATGCCTTTCAACAGCTCTGGGCAGCCAGAGGAGGAGGAGGGGGTCGGGGGAGGGTTCACAGGGGTGCATCTCCGCTGCCCTATCGAGGGCCTGAACTAAATGGGGCTCTGGATATGGTGAACATACTGGCAGCCTGCGCACTGTGGAAGAGAACGGGTGTGTGTGTGTCTACACGTGTGTGAGTGTGTATGTGTGTCTACACGTGTGTGTGTGTGAGTGTGTATGTGTGTGTTTATACAATTGTGTGTGTGTGTGGGCGCGTGTGTTTGCATGTACAAGTGTGTGTATGTGCGTGTGTGTGTGAGTGTGTGTATGGGTGTGTGAGCGTGCGTGCGTGCGTGCTTGTGAGCGTGCGTTCGTGCATGTCTGTGTGCATGCATGTGTGGGCAGACAGATAGAGAAAAGAATGAATTCTGAATCCTGTTTTGGCAGTGCCATTCCCAATGCCATCCAACTGGTAGTGCACCGGCCGGGGCAGCATTCAAGTGATTTGGAAACACACGTGTGTAAAGCAGAGAGGCGCTGGGAGCAGCACTGATCCATTCAGATGGATTAATATGGCAGCTGATATTGGCCACTCCAGCCTCTGCCTTCACATGACATTCTTCAGTAAGGCACAAGTGAAATGTATGGCAGGAGAAAGAATTAAATAAATAAAAAGAAATAGGACGAAAATATGACTCACTAGACGGAGGCATTTACATCCAGAGTATTCCGCACAAATGGATCAGTGCTTATACAAATGATGTGAATAAGCCTGAGTTCATGCCATTGGGGGAAGGGGGGGGTGCCTGTAAGTGGAAGACAACTACCAAATCTCATTTAGCCTGAGAGTGTCGGAACCAAAGGTGCACTGAGCTAGCTCTGCCTGAAAAATTTAGGAGCTCGCAAGTCACTGGCGTGAACTCAAACGTACATCAGAGCCGTCTCAGGCAGGAAGGGCTCCTGCAGTCAGTGCTCACGGTCAGCCTCCCCGAGCGAGGACTACAGATACGCAAACACAGGACAATCTCAAGTACACAAAAAAACAATAAAAAAAAAAAACAATCTTCATCCAGGGATGGCTTTGCAATATGTAAGGCCTTGAGGTGCAGCTGACTGAGTTAACATCAAAAGAAACTTTCCAACTTCACAAGAGTGAAAATGAACCCCATTAGAATTAAAAAGTGCGAAGACTCGCATTAATAATTTAATCAAACAAGGATTGCTGCCTTCTTTGTAATATTAAAATGTTTTTTTACAGGGGAGAGGCTGTTTACCCCCCCCCCCCCCCCCCCCAAACTGTGAAGATTTGGGAGAAGGTTTTTCTAGTTCAGCTAAATCACAGAGCTGCCGGGAGAGAAAACTGTGCCAAGGCCGTTCTTACAAATCAGACTAAACATCTCACTTTAAATGTTGCCCATCAATAATTAAGTCACATTACCATTTCAACTGACAGAAAAAAGCTACATTATTCAGAGCCTGGTGTCTAAAGCTAACTAAACACTGGCCCTCAACACTTCCCTCAAACAAGAGAAGCACAGGGTAACAGGGGAGGTAGGCCTTTTTCAAGCTAAAGGTGATTATAATGGCATTTGTTTCACTAAAGCCTTTCATTAGAAATGAGATGGACAGAAGGTGAAATAGGTGTGGTGTGCATCCATACATGAGTGCGTGCAAGTGTGTGGGTGTGTGTGTGTTTTGCAACGTTAGGGAAATCAGTAGTGGTGTTTGTATACTGTATACTTTGATCCTATCCTACTTTGAGTTCCCTAACATTGCAACACAATGGCCTACAACATGCTTGTCAAAGCATTATTAGGCTACTGTGTTTGCATGAAGTCATTCCATTTTAAACATTCACTATCCTCTTGGCCTTGAGCAGAATTCTTACACTGCTGTGACATCATTGAAATAACCCCTCCCAAACAGCTGACCCATGGCGCACAGCATGGACTTGGACGAGTTCATTTACAATCAAACAAAACTACAGCCAAACAACCAAACAACGGTAATAGGTGGCCACAGCCGATCAGCCAAACACAGATTTGTATAAAAAAGATATTTCCCATCCATTCATCTGCGTTCAGGACCACTGCTGTAGTATGTGAGAAAAGCCTTTAGAGCTAATTACACAGGGGCACAAAGTAAATCCCCTTTTTCCCCTTTCAGTGCACCTCTGGAGCTAAGCACACATAGCCATCACTAATGGACACGTGGCCTGTTACACTGCAATAGAAACACTGTACGCATAGCATTGAGCCGGGAATGAGATTTGAGTGCAGGTGTACGTTTTAATGGTGAGGTCACAGGCCACTTTTTAGGCCACAGAGAGGTTGCCAAGCGTCTGGCGCACACCAGCCCAAAGATCCCCGCCATTGGTTTCGGCAAACGCGGTCACGATACCTGAGAGAAAAGCAAAGAGCGGAGCCCTATTACAAAATGACTCCAGACAGAACAAACAGACCACCATCTATCACAATTACAAAAATCTGCAATAGATTCACCGTCATTCAGAGTCATACAGCCCATTACACTACCACCCACCCCCCCCCCTTACTGCAAAACAGAAGTCTCACTCCAACTGATTTTTTTCACTGAGTGCGAGTTATCAATGTCCATGTCCTTGCAACTGAAAAACCAAAATTTCAGGCGACATTTCTTCACTTTTGTTTTGAAGACCGAACATGATCGAGTGAACAAGCAAGAAATACACAATTGTTTACACGCTTTCAATTCCAGTCATTCTTGTTGTGACACATCCAAGGCACAAACACACATTCACAGGCAAACTAACAACTGAACTGAAGAAGGACAGAAAAAAACATTCATCAAAACTCAACTGCTAAAAGCTAAATGAAAATGAGCAGTTTTAGTTTAGCAATAAGGGAAAACCAGCTATTCAACCACTTATTCAATCGAAGAGTGTGCTGTGGATTTCCTGAGTAGACCAGTGGGGTTTAATACTGGGATAAACACATCATAAATCGCTCTAAGCTGACTTTTACGACTTATAGTTAAAATGCTATATTTTAATATAGCTGAATATTTTTTATGTAATCTCATTTAAAAAATACTACTCCGACAGACACGACAGCAATAACACAGCACAAGGTTCAAACTCGCAAACACTCATGTTGTTGCTAAACACTGTACCAATCTGCTACAGATTTAACACCTCCGAAGGAAGCGTTTTATAAACTTGTAAACAGCCAGTGTATCTGTAAAAACAAAGATGTTTATAAGCCTATTACAGGGAAACAAAGAGCGGCAATCAAATTTTAATTTAAGCCCGGATAGCACTGCCGACGACTTTCATTAACCTGTGGTTGAAATGACATTCTTTTCAAGTGCAAATGCCGAGCGCTGAATAACAAGCACATCGCCAAGCGTAGCCGCCGCGGATGAGCCGGGCGTAAACTTTTAATCCCCCGCAACGCTCCCTAATGATCGGGCGACAGTCTGGCGGAGAGTCATCAGTATGCTGGCGCCGCGCGCCTCTTTGGCTGTGAAATGTGGGACACTCTGTCTGAAGCCAGTAGAGCATACGTTTTTTTTTTAGGAGGCGGAATCCAAACGAGAGTTTGGATTTTGCTCGGACGCGCGGCCTGCTCTGTCATACGGCAAGCTGACCCAGATATAAGAGGGAGGAGAGAGAGCAAGTCGGGGAAAACAACAGACCTAAAAAGAGACGAGCGTTTAGTGGACTCCGGAGGCGGGGCAGGACGCTGCTCAGCCAGCGCGAGATTAAAGTGCAGCTCTCACTAATCGAGGGAAAAGAAAGTCCGGCACCTGTACAGCGTTAAAAAAAAAAAATGCGTTTATTTAATACCGCATCTAAAAAGCCTCAGCGGACGCGAAGCATTCATTCGCTCCGAAGGCAACGCTGGCCGCGGTGGCGAGGGGGGAAACCCCCGCCTGCTGTGACAGGCCGAAACGAGCACGTATCGATCCTGGGGGGGGAGGAGGGGGGGGGGTCGCTCCGCTCCCGGACTCCGCTCTGAAAGTCATTATGTTCGCTACAATTAGGGGCCAATGTACTGAACCAATTATAAACGCCTTCATCATTACCCAGCGGCTCAGGGGCCAGCTCGGGCGCGCACGTCAGAGGCTGTGGCTCGAGGGCAAGAGGTCCAGGCGGGGGAGGAGGAGGAGGGCGCGAGGCTGGGGGGGGGGGGGGGGAGACTATGAGAAACGAATGCCTAATCGCTGAACGAGTCTGAGTGCCATTACATACTGTATCACATGCAGACAGTTTTGTGGACAGCGTCCCTTCTGCCCAGCAGACTTGGCGTCAACTCCACTTCAAGTTGCGCAAGTCAGGAAATAAATTGTAATTCATTTCATTAATTGTAAAATTGTGTTAGGGTTTTTTTTTTTTCAGGTCGTGAACTGAATTTCAATTTATTTGCTCAATTGAGTGAACTGAAATGGAACTGACCGTAACCTTGGACTTTTGACAGTGTAAGCATATCTGTCAATGTGAAGGGCCAAATGGCTGCCATTTCTGTATCACAAAGACTAAAAAAAATAAATCATACAAATAAATCTGAAGCAGGTGAGCACCAGCTATTAAATAAAGGTAGAGAAGAGTGTACTAGATAAGTGATGTTGCCTTAACAGAAATGCCACTTCATATAAACCTAAGCCTAAAAGCCACAAGGAGGTTTTTTTAAAAAGGTTTTTTTTGTCCCAAGAGAACCTTCTTTCATAGCTGAAGATTTTCAACTAAAACATTTGAAAATATAGATCAGAAAAACATTCTCTCTGAAAAACTGAAAGTGTACCTCAGCAGTCAGTGATGTAGTTTTAAAGACGTTCTCCCATGAAAACAGCACTTGTGACATGTTTCAATTGAAGCCAATAGAAAACCCGGACTGCGAATCCTTTCAAGATCTCCATTTCCATTCCATTTCTAAAAATTAATTCCTTATCCTTACATAATCTAAAACGTTGCAATCAGTGAAATACATGTAAAGTAAGAAAATCCAATTACAAAATCAGGGCCGTTTCACAATTATCATTTCAGCGTGTAGGGCAGGGATAATTCCCCCTCTCCAGGTGATCTTTGCGTGTCGCGCGTGCGTTTTCAAGGTCACCGGCGTTAAGGACAGACAGCGAATCACGTCCTGCGAGTGAGCCTGTGCGAACGGGAGAAGCCGTTTCCTCCCCCCTTGTGTTGCGCGGTGGGGAGAGTATTCTGGAGGGGGGGTGGGGGTTTGGGGGAGGGGGGGGGGGGGGGGGCGGATTACGACTGCGCTCGTCAGATAACGGCGGGGGGTTGCGAGGGAGCCCCACCGCTTTCAACAGCATGAAATTAGAACGCCGTCGCCGGGCTGTTGTAATTCCACCCAGGGCAGAATAAATTAGCGTCGGGTGTCGGGGCCCCACTGACCACCCCCCCCCCACCCCCCCCCCCCCCCGGCCCGCACAGTGTAAGGAGCAAATTAAATTCAATACCGCTAACTGCGGACTGCCCACAGACTGAGGGGGGAAGTCTGACTGGTGCCCTCTGGGGGTGGAGGGGGGTGGGGGGGGGGGGGTTGGGTTGCAGTTGGAACACTCTGCCAAAATGTTTACTTTATTGACGTGCCCTTTCGGGGGGGGGGACACACCCACACTTCCAAGCGACGCATCCACTCGGCTCATCCCCGCCCCCCCCCCCCCTTCCCAGAAGTCTTTTCGGTTCTACTCAGATTTTAATTATCTTAAATAATTGCCTTTTCCAGGGATTACATTTTTTGAGAACTAATGCGTGTCGGCCATTAATGTGACTGACTCTGCGCTAGGAGAATTCGGGCTATGCAGGCCAGCTGAAGGGTACAACAGCAGGGCACAAACCTCCATTTCCTTCAGCCCTTCACGCAGTGACCTGGGTTGACACGACTGGCCTTGTGTAAGGTGAATGGACCTTAAAAGAGCCAAATCACAGAGTGAACTCTGTTTGCCAGAGCTTTGCAGTTAGGCTAAATGTTTTTGTGTGTGTAGATTTGCCTGGTTCCACGGATGTCCCTGGAACAAGGGGTAGAGGGAACAATGCAGGAATGTTCTAAAAACATTATTCGGTTTATTAATTTCATTAAAAGGTATATTTAAATTCTGCATGGTCATTCATGCTAGTTTTATTTGGAAAGTTAACATTCCACAGGGAATCTGGAGTAGCCTACATTCAGAATGTTTCAAAAATGTTAATGAGACATATCCTGTGTTTTTAATAACTCAACATTTCTTTGTGCCTTTGACAGAACTCGTCTGAACATTAAATACAATCTAAAACGATCTAATTGGTCTCTTTTTTTTTTTTTACAATGTTGTCTAATAACTAGTCAGAAATCAAACCAGAATGTTCCCCAGCATTCTTGAAGCGTACGTTAGCTAGTTACCATCTTGGACCTCTCTCTTTTCGGATATGATTGGACACCACTGGCATATCTGGATTACGTGAATAAAGTGACAAACATGCAGGCTGTTCATTTTGACCCCCCAAAGAGAAGAAGCAGAGGTGAGGCATTGGCATGAGGCCGTATGACAGCAGACTTTGTTCAAAGGAAATGCAACAGTATGTCTTTAAAAAATTGTAGCAGGAGTTTTTTTAAAATCTCTACAAAGGAACTAACCGTTCAAAAAACCAGAGCGATGACGACTGCAGTCTGTGTACACTTGGTGACGGTGTCCACCAGACAAATATTTACAGTACTACTGACTAGATGTTGACACTTTGGCAGACCCTCCAAATTCTCGACAATATGCGCTATTGACCAATCTCAGCAAAGAGCGATGAGCTGGGCCTCCAGATAGACGAGCTTCTCTTACCATTATCTGTATCCCGTGGGGATTACATGGGCGTCTAAAGAGTTGGAAGTACTTAAACTAATTATCTGACCCGGGCCTTTTGTCCAGAGGACGGTTTTCGCCTGGGGGCTCAGAGCAGCCTCTGCCACGTCACTGCGGGTGGTGCCCATTAGACCCTACAGAGGACTGCCGCGTGCCCGCGAGTGCCCTTCTCGCGCCTCTCCCTTCCCTGTTTGTCGGCTCAGCACGGCCCTGATGGGAAGATTAAGCATGCGTGACCGGGCGCTCGGGGGGGCTGTGACCCCAGTTTACGGGCTGAGCGGGCAGCCGGCGTTCAGACGCCGCGGCTCCCCCCGTCCTTTCGCTCCTCGCGTTCGCTTTTTTTCCGAAGCTCCGAACTGCTGAGAACGGCGCTGTTCGCCATTTCGGTCCATCCCCGGTGGGAAATCTGACTCCGTGCGAGAGAGATGACCCAGAAGACATCACGTACGTTCACGGCAGCCAGATCATACCACTCCGTTCAAGATCTGCTACTGCTCGCATTCACAAGGCATTTCAGAGAGGGAGTGCTAATCTAGGATCATTGTAATCTAGGATCGTTGCCTTACAGCTCCTGGTCGACAGGATGAGTGTACGGACAATGGTAACATGATCCTCATTATGTTCACGCTCATGCAGAGACGTAAGCCGTAACGCACCGCAAGTTTTTCTCAGCGCATCAGACAATAAATATCTATCCGCCCGCGGGATCTCTCCTCCATACGCCAACACTCCCACTTTGTGACGTACAAAACGGGGCCCATAAACACACTACTGAGAGCCGCTAAGCACACGGCCTGTAAGTCTGTCACCAATCTATTTATGCAAATAAAGGTTTGTGTGGAATAATAGCTCCTGAGGCATCGCTGGGCCAGTGCCACCCACCCTTACTGTAAATCACACCACTGGCGTCAATCCATGGAATCAGCCGATCCCCCCCCCCCCAGGGAAACAATATACTCAAAATAAAACTGAGCTGTTATTTTCAGCCTCCCCATTGCACAAAGCCGCCACGCCCCCCCCCCCCCCCACACACACACATACACAAAAGTATTGGTCCAGGTTTAGGTAGCGCATGGGGGTGGGGGGGGGGAGTGGGATTGCTGAAATCCGCCTTGCAAATGCGCCTGGCAGGAGTTCATGTACAAACACTCTCTCCATAAAACACGATTAGCTTCTGTCCCGCTTCTCTTGTCCGTGCCTCATCTTCCTTTAATGGGCTATTGAGGAAAACAGGTGGGGGGATTCTACAATCCATTCCCACCTGTCCTCCAGCGGGGGGGGGACTGGAATAATGCCTCCGACTGTATGTTTTGTTGTTTTCCGAGTTCAGAGTACCTGGTGGAATTGAACCCCTGGTAAATAATGGCACAACAGACAAAGACGACTCTCTGGAATAAGTGGGAAAAACGTATCTCTCCTGGAACGCCAGAGGATTATACCATTTGGGAGGGCTGTCGACATCCCGCCCGTGACTATTTTTTCGATTTTTCTACTAGACCATTTCCTTTCCATGGATATCTGGACCTCCCTGGTGCGTCCTGGGAGATATGAGAAACTGACCATTGAAGATTTTCATGAAGCAGAAAAATGTGGATATAGGCAGACGTGGCAGCGAAGAACATCTCCTGCCATTCCACACCCCCCATTCCTCCCCCGCTGCCTCCATGCTCTCGCTCCAGAACAACATGGGAGGGACGTATGTGTACAAAATGTGACCGCCTCGTTTGTCACAGGGCTGGCCCGCCCCCCAAACCCCCCCCCCGCGCCGCGAGGAGATCCCTGGTGTCTGATGCAAGGCATGCGTTCGGCAAGCTATCCAATTAATCAACTCATTTCTGGAGACTGGCGGGGAGGCGGGTGGGGTGGGGGGGGCCAGGGTTAGAGGGGGGTTTCCACATTGGTTTCTAATGCATCTCTGTCTCCTGTGGTTAGGCTGTATGCAAGTGAACCTGACCAGAATGCGGGAGAGGTTCCACGGGTCTTTTCGTGCTCGAGGCTGCCGTACGCCGCCTCCTCTCCGTCATACAAACCGGTAACCACTTCCTGATGGGTTACCAGGGCGATACCAGGGCAGTATCAGGGAGCGTCACTTTCTCTCGCACTCATAGAGCTCTTTCCAGTAGTGATGCGAAGGCCTGCAAGCCCGCAGCATTGACCTTTGGCCCTGTCGAGCAGCGGATAAAAAGTCTGTGAAAAGTCGATACTCCGGGGTTGCGTGCAATTTCTCGCTTTGCGTTGACACAAAGCTCATCTGGCTGCTAGTGCCTCCAACTAGTTACATCTGCCTGGCACCGGCTCGTAATGGTGCATGTCTCTTTAAGAATTAAAATCTGCTGTTGATGTCTCTAAATCAGGGCTGCCCAACCCTGTTCCTGGAGATCTACCGTCCTGTAGGTTTCCACTTCAATCCTAACAAAGCACACCTCATTCAACAGTTAGCGATCTTGTTGAGCTGCTAATGAGTAGAATCAGGTGTGCCAAATTAGGGTAGAAATTAAACATACAGGACAGTAGATATCTAGGAACAGCAGCAGACCTGCTTTAGACTTCGTTTGAAAGCGGTTTAGCAAATATTATTGTGAGGCCAGCAAAAAAATATATATATTGATGGCCAAGTGACATCAGAAGTATATACATTTTTTTGCATGGCTGCATTCAGTTTAATTCTTTTCTGTGTTTTCACCTCTGCCAGCACAAGCCTAGTGCCATGATGGCTTATGGCATCACTGGCACAACAAATCAGAAGAACATCCACAACCGTCAGATCGATTCCGTCGACTCGGAACAAAATTAACTACCGAGTCAACATAGCTTCCGCTACGTGCTAATCAGCGCTGAACATTGCATCGCATCGCCTAAATAATACAAACAAACATAAACAGTGTTACCCACAGATCGACATGTTTCTTATGAACTAAAACCGAAAGCTGGAATGGATGTTTACAGTATTCCACAACATGTAATCCAGATTGTTTATAGCCCTGGAAGGAAAGAAAAACAGAGTTGGCCCTTTTCTTTTTTTTTTTAATAAGATGAATGATTGCTATGTCCCAACTTTGCTTTTAGAATTCCTCCTTCGGGGCCATTTAATCATGGGTTGTATTTGAGGATTACGGCAGACATTGTTCACATGCTGTCAGTTCTGTCTTTGTGCCACTGGCCAGTTTATCAGGATTGATATGTCTGCCAGCAAGATCCCCAGCAAGCAATTTTTAGTTTCCAGAGCATTTATTGAATGTTGGGGAGAATGTTACATGTAAATGTGCTCAGTTTTGGGGATATTGTTGAATGTTATTTGCCTGGAACATTTTCTGTGACTTGTTTGGAGCAATTTCCAAGACAGTCTGGGGACTGTTCTCATCTTACTGTTATCTCTTAACCAAATAAGAATGTAATCAAAAGCTTCTCTAACATCCTGGAATGGTGTGCATACGCTGTGGGATTTCACTGTCTCTGTGTCTATCTCTTTCTCTCTCTCTCTCTAACCCCCACCACCCCTTCACCCTCATGCACAACCACAATGAGAAATAAGATCATTTTAAATGCAGTCTTGTCGTTTATAAATTTTTGACTTTTTTTCACTTTTTACCATCCATTTCCAGTCTTGTTAAATCATAGAGATATGCAGTGGTCCTGGACAGCCATTAACAAAGTTGTTAAATGAAAGCAGGTGATTACACAGCTGGCTCATGTCACCTGTTTCCTGGGTTTAAATTGGTTGCTGATCTGGGTTACTGGATGGCTCTGGATTCGCTGGAGCACTGACGACAGCCTCACAGCCTCAGATCAAATCCAGACAGCGCCAGAGCAGACTGTGGCTGGCAGCTCGGCAGGGCGACGCGTAATTGGCACCAGCGTCGCCCAGGGTATGTGAGGGTTCAGCCAGACAGGGACCTGTATTTCACTGCTCTTGAGCAACCCCCACTGTCCAATGAGGGCGCTCGTAAGACTGCATGTCAAAGCTGCATATGACTGCGTACGAAAGTTTTCCTTCCAATGTCACTCTGTGTGAGCTCAGCTGTGGTCTCCAACACGGAAAGAAGTTGGACACACCATGTGTTTCGGAGAACTGTCAGCTCACCTGGATTGGCAGGGTGGTTCATGGAACACCACTGTGGTTTCAGAGAATTGGACATTCCAGATTGGGGTGGAAATTGGATATATACAGGTTATAGAAAAAAAACTATTTTTTAAAGAAAAATAGGGCAAAACTAATTAAAAAAAACTGCAAACCCTGCAATCCTCAAAGAAAACCATGGAAGACCTAGTCATACAAATGTTCACACCACATGGTCCAGGAAAATTTACTGCAAACATAAGTGTTCTTGCTCATTGCATCTCAAGGGTCAGATGAATGTTCCTATTCAGTTCGGCAGGCGCAGTTGTTTAATTACTGTGTTCAGATAAGAAAGCAACATTTTGCTTTGAAATTGAACCAGAACTTAGTCCACGCCCAAATCTTCCACTGAAAAAAATGTAATAGTGTCCCTTTGTAAACAGCTCTTCCGCCCACTGAAAGGCTGGCATGTTTTCCCAAGGGATCTTATTAGCCACATTAATCCAACGACAGGGAGGTGGGTTCACGCTACACCCAGTCAGTGCCAGGAGCACCAGCTGGCACAGGTTTAGGGACAGGTGGGACGGAGGTAAAAAGGGTCGGCCTCAGACTTAGTCAAAGTGCCCGGGCACCACCGTGGCAGGCGGGCGTGCGGCCTGTGCCGGGGGGGGGGCAGCGATGAAAGGATAACAGCCATGTGACTCGGCAGACCACAGATTTGGCGCCGGGGAAACTCGGCGCGGGCCCGCGATCGTATCGGAGGCCGTGATTAATACGGACGCTGATCCGAGCTGACGTCTCCATCCATATTCATACGCCGCGGGTAGCAAATTGAAGACATTAATCATTTCCATCCCCCTCGCGCGGCGTGCGCTGTAATTATATGCGTACTGTACGCACACACGCGCGGCCCCCAACGGAGATTTCCCAAGGCCGTTGACAGTGAAGTGGCTGTCCGTCTCATCTTGAGGGAATGACGCCGGTATCCGAAAAAAGGATGCAATCCCTCTTTATTACACAACTTCATCAGAAAACCTGCCGTTTGGCAGAAACTGATTCCCTCCCCTTGTCCTTCATGCCTGCATTTCATCACATTAAGACAGCGTACAGTGCGCCAACACTTAAGTGTGATCGCCGGGACCATCGATGCCGGGCATCTGACAATCCGTGCGCGCAGTTCATTGAGCCAAAAGTGACAGCCAGCATTAGGTGAAACAAGGAGACTGTATGATTGTGCAGCATTGGCGTGAAATGCACAAGCAGCACTCCAAACAGCCAATTAACAAAAAAAATCACTACTTTACCTAGGTGCACTTAGCATGGTAAACAGCAATATGTCCCAAATGATCTGGTGTTCTCCACACAGCAAAAAATGTCTCTGCCCTCTTGTACACTTTTGGCAAATATCACTTTGGTCAAGTAGCACTGTGAACCAACTAATAGCAAATGCTAAAGCTGGCCCAAGGCTGTATACAGGTACAGCACTTGTGTAAAAGCTACTGTCATGTCCTGGTAAAAGGGTAAGTGCAGCCAGAGGGGCAAACCAGAAATGGGGCTCCCTAATTTTGGGTGGTTAGAGAAAGTGCCAAGCTGGAGGTGCGTAGAAACCCAACACAATAAAGACCTCTCTTTCGAAAATCAAAAGAGCCCCTGGCATTCATGTCAAGATGATTAAAAATTTACAACCCCACTGACAAGACAAAAGCTTTTGAATGCCCTTATTTCTTGCAGAGAGCTCAAATATATAACCTATAGAATATGACAGGTTATCACCTCCACTACCATTTGATTCACGCAGGTTACCAGTTTTGATTAAAGATTCATTGCTCCATTAACAAGATGAGCACTGCTAGCAAGCTGTTAAAACTCGCTACTGCTGAGAATCTTCATCAAAAGGCAACAGCTCAGTTCATGCCAGCGATAAAAAAATGTGTAAAAAAATTACATCATGGAAATACAAGTCAGCATAAGAATATTATTACCATAAGCCATTTTTTTCATTGAAGAGCATGACAAAAGCAGTCAGACCATGTAAAATGAATTGTCTAAAATACATTCATGCTAGATCACTCCAGTGGCATATACCTGCACATGTCTGCCACGTGAAACAGTGTCTTTCCTGCTACTGTGAAATCAAAACCAAAGAGGAAGAAACACCTATAAAACACCTTTTATGTTATTGGGTTTGATTTTAGCCCTCAATGTGGCTGAACTAATAATCAAGATACATTTATAGGTTAAGTCATCAGATTTTTTAATCATGTCTTTAACAATTCTTAGTTTTTTTTGTTTTGTTTTGTTTTTTTTGCTTCAGTATTTTGTAATTACAATGCACTCACAGTTCAAAAAAAAAAATTACTGCCATAAAATTAAATGAAAGTAGACCGACTTGGTAAAACCTTACAAAACCAACCTTGCGAATCGACCTTACAAACAAACCATGCAAAACCTTGCAAGGCCAACGCTACAAAGCCTTTCAGATAATACTGCTACATGGGGGGAAATTCGAGAGGATTCCCTGCTTCATAAATCAATACAAAACACAACGCCCAGTCTGGAGCATTCATCACTAGACCTTTCATTTTCACTTCCTTCCATTTTCTTATTTGACTGTGCTTGCCCTTCATATTCAGAGACAGCTTTATTAGCATGCCATCAGGTACTTAAGACGCCAGCTTTTTCAGTGGCATTAGAGTGACATGCGCCTTAACTGCAGCAAAGGCAATTTGCTGCCAGTATTTCAGCCACAGCTGCTCGCGGCATATAACAATGCGAGCAATCATCCTGGGGTCAGTCTCCAACCCTAGCCTCAGCCTTTTCTTTAAAGGGTGGGTTACTGACCAACGGGTCAGAGCCGGATAAAGCCGCCTGTAAACACAAATCTTTCCATCACCGTGACACCTGAGTAGACTCTCACTGAATCTAGGTGGTTGCTTCACGGATAATGAAGTGAGGAGTTCCTCGGTGTCCTGGCAAAATTCCAAACCTGGCTCTCTCCCTCTCGTTATATAAACTTCCCCCATTTTAACCAGCTTAACTCATTGGTTTGCAATGTTTTTTTCTCCAAAATTCTAAGCCAGTGTTCTAGAATTCATTTGCTTTCAGTAGTGATTGTTACATCAGAATTAGAATGTTCATTTAAGAACACTGTAATCACATATTTGTGATCTTACACCTTACAGGGTTGAGAGAGTTCTCTTCTACAGCACCTCAGATGAAGTGTGATTTGTGTTCTGGAAGAAAATGGCTGCTGTTAATTACCCATGGTGCACACGACATGTTTGTAGTGATTGAGGTGCATTTCCCCCACTGCATTGTAAGGCTTTTTTGAGAGACCATAAGATGAAAGGCACTTTATAAAGGCAATCCATTACCCATTACCCATCCATCCATTATCACTAATGAGCCAAGGCATATGTGAACAAATTGAGCACCGAGGACAAACAATGGTTGTAATGGATGGATTTGCAAAAACCAGCAGGGAGAAAATCAGATTTTTAAAAATAACCCTTTTACTTACTCCGAAATATAAACCATTCAAACATTAATATTATACAACCACTGTAAAAGGCACACACTGTTCCACATTTTCAGGAGCTCTGACTCAGAGAGTCTTGTTGTTCAGTAAAACATCACAAGAACTTCAATCCATTCATCTCAAAACCGATACTATAAGGCAGGAGCCAGCAATCCATACAGTATTGACGTGTATTGAAGGATGCTAGAGAAGGCTGCTTCATTGTAAATGCTAAAGTGAAAAAAGAAGAGACCAAGAAGCCCATCAAAGCCTTCCTTCACGGTGGTACTATCACCTGCCCATCGGGGGGCCTGGGGCACAGTTTCACAGCGACTGACAGGAGGCAATCAGAAATCACCTCACATTGTGGACCCTGGAAGGCACAGCGCATTCAGGTCTAAAAAATTCAGAAGTCTGAAAGAGCAGAGAGTCTATAAAACCATCCTATAAAACCATCCTTGCTTCCAATATTCAAGGGCTTCTTCGTGCTCGTCGGGAAACATATTCACATATTTATGTTTATGGTTTACGCCTTTGCTCTCTAATTTTAAAAATAAATGATCTAGCTGAAAGCACAATCTCATATTGTTTATCCAAATTTCACAAAACAGGCAATGGAAGAAGTGGGGCTGCGCAAATCAAATTGATCTGGATTATTATTTCATCGGTAACAGAGGCAGAGAAATCTTAATTACCTGCCAGAAGGCTGTCACTCACTGACATCAGGACATGGCAGCCTCCCTCTTTAATGCCCAGGAGAAATAAAGTAGATTTCTGGCCATCTACAGCAAGTCCTTTTTTTTTTTTTTTTTTAAATGACCATACATTATGAGTTTCAAACGTTTAGAGGCAGCTGTCTTTGACATCCGTCGTTTACAGTACAAGCCAAAAATATTAGGCCACCTGTGGTTTTTTAAAAAAAGGTAGAGAAGAATTCAGATAATATACAGTATGTACATTTATTGAATAACAAACCAAATTATATATTATGTATATATTTCTATTTCTACCTAAAACACAAAAAGATTTGTTTTGCTTAAAAATAATCTTAGACACAAACCTCCTCAAAATAGCCTCCTTGGGCTTTAATTACAATTAAACAAATTGTAGGAAATCTATCCAATCATTTTGCAAATGGTGGCAGGGGTTATAATTAATTTGAGTGAAATCTAATCTACATTAAGTTTTTTAAAACCACAGGTAGCCTAATACCATTGGCCTGTAGTGTAAGTACTGTAAAATAGACACTGGGCTAACCTAAGGTAGATAAGATTTCACTCAATTTAATTACCCCGCCACCTCCCTTCCACTCCTCTACCTCCCACTTTGCAAAATGATTGGATAGACTTCCAATAATTAATTCAATTGTAATCAAAGCCAAAGGCGAGTCATGTCTGAGATTATTTTTAAGTAAAAGTAATCATTTTGTGTAATTGTAGGTAAAAATGGAGAAAAAAAAGTACATTGGTTTGTTATTCATATTAAATAAATGTGCATATATTAACTGAATTTTGGCCCCACGAAAAGATCTGACATTGGGCCCCATTACCCAAGAAAATCCTATGTTAAGGCCCTCAGAATCCCCCCCCCCCCCCGATAACAGCGCCCCTGTTTATCCCCATATACACAACAAGGACATCTCCAGTCTACTGGGCACCAGAGGCTGCCCACGCCTGGTGGGTAAGATTTGTGGTCTTCTGCTCCAGAGGAAGCTTAGCCCTGCAGACGGATGGCTTCTTGAACACTTTTTTCTTTTCTAACAGCAGGATAGCCCTGCAATGGCCATTCCCTATTGGAGGTTACAGAATTAAAGCTTTTTAATAAAACTGGGTGTCTTAATTCCAATTAACATTTTAAAACAAATAATAGACAGAACATTAATAGGTACTTTTCATTTAAAAACCCACAAGAAAATAAAAATGGTATTAACAATTTGAGAAGCTTGGTCTGGTTTCAGATATAAGTGAAATGTATGAAAAGTAGAAAAAATTGAATAGTCCACTGACATTATGCTCATCAAAAATGTGTTGAAATGCACTGCATGGCTTACCTCTTTGTGCAGTATTTATTTGAAAACACTTGGCTTTTACTTGATGTATCACGATGGCGGGAATGGTTGGGGGTCATGAATGTCTGCTATGCGTGACGGAACCGTCACAATGATTACTGAGCTCTTCCCGTGAAACCCCACGGCTTTATCGCGGGTAGATTCTATATTCATACCAGACGCCATGATGTATGTTCCCTTCACAGAAAAACATGTGGAAACCAAGGCATTGAATACAAAAGAGATTTAGAGGTTTATAGAGAGGTACACTTCCTACCTGCTTCACCTCTCTGTACTCACATTTGTACGCCAGAGATCAGATGCAGGGGACAAGCTTAATCCTTTTGTCTTAGTTTTTTCTTAAATCAGCAGTGAAAGCCGAGGGACTTTGGCCAAAAAGGGTATTAAAAGTTTGCCTTCGTTTCTTGGGGGAAAAAAGCAGTCACAGGTCAAATAATAACTGAAAATAAATCAAATTCCTCCATTTTACTTTTTTTTTAAAACCCATATTCAAAACAAAATTCTTATTTGATATGATTGCATGTTTTGGTAAGAAATATGTTTAGTTGAGAATTCTGTGGTATTGGCAGTATTTTTTTATTATTATTTTTTTTGCAATTTTACCAGTATCTAAACCGTTAAAAGTAATGCTATGATATGTAATTTGGAAATGCCTTGGAAACCCAGGTTGCGAGGAGTAGAGCCTCTCCACTGGCGGTCAAAGGGGACAGCGCGTTTAAGGAGCTCAGGCAGGCAAAGTGCAGGCCCTTTAGACATAATCTACGATCAAAGCGCGGGCCATCGCTGCCTCGATGGAGACACAACGCACACAGCAAAACGCATTACTTCCGATAGGCCTGTGGAGATGTCAGGCCCCGCTCCCAGAAGATTAAAGGTCGCGCTGCAAATTAAAACGCACGAGCAGTGGCATTCAGCGCACGGGGGCGACAGGCTTCGTGGGTTAAGGTCGGATTAGTGTAAACCATGAAACCCCGGGCCGCGCAATCAGACAGCAAAATATATGAACATTTCCAGGAAGTTAATTTTGCCATTAGCATTGCCTCGCACACGGAGCTAATTATGTTAAACAAAAAACAAAACAGTAAAACACTGAGTTGCAATTTGAAAGGGGTGGGGGTGGGCGTGGGTGGGGATTGGCATAAAGTACTGAAGAAAGCCGTGGAAACGATTAGCATCGATGTCTAATTAAGCCTTTAAGAAGGGAATGGGACAGGCCTTCAGCTCTTCTGCAAGGACACAAATCTTGTTTTCACTCCCCTGGCCCCCGTGCCCCAAGCTCAAATTCCCAAAAAACTGAACCCCTCTTACACTGCACAAGGCAGCCCCAACAAGCTGCCTTAGACTCCCCCACACAAATCCCTTTTCCAGCACATTTCCCAGTTTGCTGTTGATTAGCGTCAGTAGTTGATTGCTTTGGCCTGTCATTTTTGTTCTAATGAGGGCCTCTTCAGAAAGGCTGGGACTAGACTGCGTTCGTCTGACAGGAAGAAACCCTGGTGCAAATCTCAATTACCTTTCTTTAAAATCTCAACACTCAAACATGCTTTAAATAAAAATGGAAAAGCATTCTGAAGCTAAATGGACTGTAAGGTCCTTTTAGGCATTAATGCTAGCAAAATAGCATCAATACATTTTTGCATCAGTTCTGTGAAGATTAAATACTGGAACAAGTTTTTCAAAAATACTTTTAAATAGTAATAATTATCTTTTGAAATAGCATGAGCAGAAACGTATTTTAATGTGGTTAATAAAACTGCTAATGATTTGTAGAACCAATCGTACTAGATTTTGAGGATGAGAACAAATGTGGATTTCATGAGTACTATAAATATACATTGCTGTGCAACAGGTCAAAATCACAGGTTGAGTGATTATCATACTAAATCTTACAATATGTATGTTAATGACGCTGGAGTCTTATTGCCTGCAATTTTATGCATGGGGAGTGTGAACGCATATGCGTCTAATGGCCCTGATTTCCCCGATGGTCGCTGAATCGAGGGAATAGCTACACTCACAATTAGTATTCTTCCCGAAGCCAGGCGTTCAAATTAAGCGCAATTAACGGCATATGCTTCCAATTCATGCGCAGAATATGTTCTCTGTCTAATTGAAACTAATGGGGTTTGGTCAATTCCGGGCTGAAACTCTGAAGCTTTATGAGGCATGCTAAAATAACATTTCTGTCAAAGATTTCTAGTTGCTGTTTTTTGTTGTTTTTTTTTTAATACTTGCGGAAAGTCACTGGAGTCTGTGCCCTTTTGTAAGGGTGCCTGCTTAGACATTCCACTTATTTGCATCTCATTCTGAGTCTTGTAACCTTTTCAAAGTACTTCAGCTGATGGTTTCCAGAAAACAGCATTTTTTTTTTTGTCGGCTATTTATTCTCTATCTTCTGAAAATATTGTGAGTGTGTGTATGAGACAGAGACAAAGAGAGAGAAGGAGAGATGTGTGTTTGCGTGTGTGTGTGTGTTTGTGTGTGTGTGTTCATTTGCTTTCAGTTTCACCTTTGCCCTCTAATTATTCTCTCCAGAGCTCATCTGTCCACTTTACATAAACGATGGCTTCAGTTTTTAAACGCTGTTCCCTGTTAATGGTGATTCTCTGTGATCCTTTTATTAGAACGGAGCATGTTGCTAATAAAAGAATGGACAGGATGCCCCCCCCCCCCCCATCAACACCCCCACAACACAAATCTTTTGAAACCTTCCAGAAAGTAGGCTCACACCCTGATTTTGAAAGCAATAATAAACTTCATTCATATAGCACATTTAGAATCTGCTTTACAGAAAAAGTGACAGAAGAAAGAACAGAAGAAAGCAAGAAGAAAGCCTGTGTCAACACCACCAAGTCAGGTGGTGACAGACAGGGCGGTCGAGCTCCATTCAGGTGGGAAAAGCCTGCTTTACAGTAGTCTACTGTAAAATTGGGATTGTGCCAATGTATGAAGTTCATAATTGGAGTCAACAGGGCTTCTCCTACCTTGTTGCTCAGTAAAGATGCTTGTCAACCAGGGGTCTGCAATCTACCAGCTGCTTCAGCTGCGCAGTCACAGAGCACAGTGTCTGCACAGCTTGGCTGGTGGGCTGCAGACAGAAAGGCATTTTGAGGGATACACATGCTACTGTGTTCCCTCCCAAACAGACACTCCTGTGATGGGACAGGCCAACACTTATGACTGGGAGTTCCAAACTGGGTGGGAAAATGCAGAATAAAAAAAAAAAAAGCTTTCAAAAAAAAAAGAAGCAGAAAAAATCAGGGAGCAGAAGAAAAATCCGCAAGCAGGCAAGAGTTGTCGTTCTTTTTTTTAAGGGGGGGCGGTGTGACAAATGGAAGGCTGTTCCTATCTGCCATTATCCATGCTGAAACCCTTTCATCAGCCAATCAAGATCCAGAAAATGCAAATGGCTGCTTCGGAGGTCACTGCGCCTTCAAATGGCCATTAGTCTAATCCGGCCTTTCATGTAAAGAGGCTCCTGGCAATAGAGTGGCATTTACAGCAAGCTCGATGCAGTTTGCAGGAAGTGCTCTGATCCGTTTGTTCAGATTTACAACACTTCATGTATAGTGAGCCTTTGGGTCTGGCTGGTTTACCTCTCTCAATCTTCGTGGCAGCTGTAAAGGAGAACTTCTTGCTGGCAGGGGGAAACGGTCCACACTGCCAGTTGAGTTTGTCATTGTTGTCAAACTGACCTCATTGGTGCCTTTTTTCTCTCCCAGAAAGCATCAAGCAGCAAATCACACAGTACAGCTTTCTAAGATCAGCTAGGGGAATTTTTCACAAAAGTGATTTAACTGGAATGCCACATTTTCCTCACCCCACATGCGTTGCTATGTCATGGTTTGTGTTGCTTGCGAAAGCCAAGTGCTACTGCCTAGTGTTCCACAGGGGCAATTGCTCCAATTAAACTAAATACAAGAGTGGCAGGTGCACAAACGAGCATCATGATGCATGTGCAGAACTGTTGGCAACTTCAATTAAGAACGTTGGCAACAGTAGAAAGCTAGATTGCATATGTACAATATGTGTTACAGCAAAATCAATTTTAATTCAGACAATCAAGGATTCAAATTGAATTGAAGAAATTAATCAACTGAATTTCCTGAACTGGCAGAAATAGAATGGAAATGTCCCATGGCCATGGCTGTAACATCATATGGACATAGCCTAGTGCTTTCAGGACTAAATTAAAACTGCTGAATCTGGACAAGAGCAATGACCGTACACAGCAGAAACATTTGAATCATGCCTTCAAAAATAATGGTGATCAGCTGCAAATGATCTTGCTAATGAAAACTAATTAGTTATTTGCAAATTGTTTAAGCATTGCTGGAAATGCATACACTGTGGGATGTAGTATGTGGGGAGGGGTGTACAGTAGCAGGTTGGTTTGCTAAGGGCAAATCTTAATGCTACAGCATACAATCCCATTCCAGAAGATTCCGTGCTTCCCCAGCAGTTTGGGGAAGGTCCTTTCCTGTTTCAGCATGGTAATGCCCCCAGGCACACTGCAAGGTCCATATAGAGATCGGTGTGGGAGAACTTGATTGGCCTGCAGAGCCCTGACCTCAACCCCATCCAACACCTTTGGGATCAATTGGAAAGCCAACTGTGAGCCAGGCCTAATCGCCCAATCACTGCCTGACCTCACTAATGCTCTTCTGGCTGAATGGAAGCAAATCCCTACAGCAATGCTCCAACATCTAGTCTAAAGCCTTCCCAGATGAGTGGAGGTTGCCATAGCCAAGGTTGGACCAACTCCACATTAATGCCCATAATTTTAGAAGATGAATTCGATTGGATGTCAGGTGTCCACATACTTTTGGCCATGCAGTGTGGTTTTCTCAGTCAAAGTTACCCCTTCCCTTCCTTAATCCCTCCACCATGTGCTCTTTCCTGCTTCCTCATTTGCGTTTGTGCCTCTGAAAAGCTTAAACTGAACTGTCTCCATCATCCAAAGATGGCTCCCTGCAGACTGATGGCACTGCAAACGGCTCATTTTTGCACATGTAAAATGTAGCTGCTGAAGGGTACATTATGTACTGCATAAAGGCAGTAGAGACTGACTTAAAACATGACTGCTACAACAACAACAGAATTGAATTGTCATAGGTAAGGATGAATGCAAAAATGATTTGTTGGAACTGATCTTAAAAAACAGGAACGAAAAAACAGCAACAATTTTTTTTTTTTAAACATACCCACGCATACCCACTTGACTGCTATGTTATGTTGTACTCATTCATATTTTGTTCTAATCGGCTGGTTGAGATTAGGATGTCATTTCACAATTCGCACCATCTTGAAGTTTTATGATGTTTCCAGTAGCAGTTTAACTGCGGTAGATATATTGACATACCACTCGGTTGCCATGGTACCGCCATATCCCCCCCCCCCCCCCCCCCCAGTACGCCTTTGCATTGGTTTCTCTAGCTGAGAAAATGTCTATATAACATCTGTGCTGCCCATTTAGGGATTCGCTGCACAAACTCAGTCACGATTCTCTAACGCCACGCAAATTATGATAAATATTTCTGGCACAAGTATTCATATTTCATCTTTATATTTATTTCTTTTACAAAATGCAGTATACTCATTAAACTTCGGCCGCACGATAAACAAAGAAGCACTCTGCCACTCGTCTGAGGGAGAGGGAAGAAATCTGCAAAAGTGGTTAAGTTACCCGTTTTTGCTCGAGGTTTCAGGCATAGAAGATGAGAACAGAGAGGGAAGCCCGGAAGGTCAGTCTCATTAAAAGTCCCTTACATTGCATTTCAATGACTTGAGGAGCAGCTCTGTCTGCCCGTCATTCAGGTCCATGCCGGCCCCTCCAGCTCTGCACAAAGGCTCTATTGCCGCTGACCCCGGCTTCCCCCACAAGTCCTCCAGCAGGATATTGAGAACAATTAATATGAGACCGAGGAGAAGCATCACATATTCCATTCTGGGTAATTGACTGTTCTTATTTGGCACTTTGAATTTACCTTTGCACTTTTTTTCCCCCACTCCTGCTGACCTGGTGAATGCCATCCAGAATATGGAGGCCCTTCATTATGAATGCATGAGGGGCTGGTGGTGGGGTTGTGTGAAGAAGCTTCAAGGACTCCAGTAGGATCTCACCTCTTGGGGCGCTGGTTATGATTCAGCTGAGGTCATCATACGTGAGAGGACTGTGTAACCATGGCAACAATGGTCTAACCTCCCCTCCCCACACACATGCATGCAAACACACTCGGGACACACACACACACACCTGCACACAAACGCATGCACATATGCACACCACACATACACACACACACACATCAGCTTGCTGCCTTACACGCTCCAGCAGCCTCAGTGAGAATACTTTGTTCAAGAAAGTTCCTAACTGAGACTCTCTGTGCAGCACTGTGACAGCATTTAAAAAGCAGTCCTTCCACAAATAGCAAGACTAACAAGGTCACTTCATACACAAACAGTCTCTTCGCTCAAAAAAAGCTTTCACCTCGTAAAGGCAAAGACCCTCACAGCAGTCGGCAGCTTAAAACGAGTCAGTAGGAAAATAAAATGTTTACAAAGATTTTCGGAGACAAACATTGGAAGACAGTGCTATCTTCACTGCTAACAAGCACTGGTGCAATTGAATGATTCCCAAAATCAGATACTGACTTCTTTCAACCGCATTCAAAACGTGAGGGGAAAGAAGAATTTGTTTATCATAAAGCCCTCATTTCAATCTTCCTATCTTAAAATGTGTGCATTGATGGACTTGGCTTACACCACTGGTTTGTGAAGGGGTGCAGGCAGTGTTGAGAGACAATGAGAGAGGGAGTTTGAGTTAATGTCATATGTAAAGACAAGATGGCTGAAGGTATATTATAAGATGCAGACCCAGCAAAGCACTTGTGTGACATTTTTCCTTTGAAAATATCTTCCTTCCTGTCAAAATTTCCCAGAGATCTTCACGAGCGTAAGCAATTGTATTAAACGAGATCTATTTTCCTCGCGTCAATATTTCAAAAACACTAAAGGGATAACTGTCGCAGCAATTTGTTTGTTAATGCTTGCAGTCAAAACAAGTCGCAGATCCGATGCACTGCAAAGTTGTCAAGAAAAGTCGGACTGACATTCTGCCTTTGTCACTGAATAGATTTTTTGTTTGCTTTAATTTAGAGGAAAGGGCCAATGGCTGGCTGTGCCAAAGAGTCTGACAGTTGTTTGTGAAAAGATGGCATTTCGAGGAATTTCATGAAATGTGTACAAATAGTATTCACCACCCTGTCAAGATCACTTTGCTTCCCGTGACAGTGAATACATACAATTATAGCCCCATTTCTGTATACTGAGTATGAAAGTAAATTGAATGGGAGCAATTCTCAAGTCAAGAAATATTACGTTTTCAGTGCAGTATACTGTATAAAGCAGTACATTCATGCAAAGGTGACTCAATCAGATAATCTGTTGAAACCAGCATAAACTGTCTCTTTAAGAATCATGTGCATGGTTTTTATGTGCAAGGTATGTAAACTGGATCACTAAAATTTCAACTTTTTAATGTGGGATTAGCAAATGGCAAAACATCAAGTCTAGCCAACATTTTAAAAGAAAGAAATAGCATCTCGTCCGTGCTGTTGTACTCAGGTGGCTATATTTTATCCACTACTTTAGGATAAAACAGCAACGAAAATGAAAAAAAAAAAAAAAGTCCAGTATTCGCAATTCATTATCGCCCTTGCTGCAGATTGGATGAAAACGTTAATTGTGACGTTTTCATTCGATTAATTGTACCAAGAGTGAGAAACGAAACGGAGCTCAATGGTGAGTTTATGTGAGTTGTGACTGTGTATCTGTGCGGTAAATGACTACACAACAACTGAAGGAGGTAGACAGAAGGTATACAGCTCAACTACAGAGGTCAGTACTGTGTTAGGAGACAGTGAATATCCAACCCACTCAGTTCCTCACCCTGACTGGGCAACGCAATCGCCAATTATTCCTTACCCGTTGGGACTACCGACCACAAATGATGAATGGAGCACATTTGATTCCAGACCACGGGGTACATCACCGCACTAAGAACAGTGTCATGAGTGCCACAGATGGATACGCCTCCAGACAGCCCCACGTTTTCATTCATTTAAGTGACTGATGACTGCTTTTCAAGCATTGAAACAATGAGCTTTTGCAGCTGGAAGATCTGAGCCCATGGTATTAAACTCCACGATTGCTCTGTTCAATTCTAAGTGATTGTCTTTATGCTGGAATTTTCCAACAAAGAACAATCGTGACAGAGGGTGGGAGGAGACTAAGTAATGCTTCAGAGCACTTGCTAATTTCTCCAGGGGGGGCGTACCATCGAGGCACTTAGGGAAGGGGATCCCTTCTCCTGTTTAAAACTTTCTGTGGCTTTTCCTTTTGAGGACCTTTCCATTATTGTAACAGAAACAGAAAATTACATAACTTAAGGATACCAAGCCACAGCAACCTCAACACCACCCTTCACACAGCATGTGTCAACACGAGAGGCTGTAAAGTAAGCAGTAGAGGCCTGTTTAACATGCCGAGACTAAGGAAGGCCATTAGAGAGTGGCCTAGTGATGCGTTGCGTTCGACAGAGATGCACTTTGTTTGCACCTACGCACTGTGGCTTCACAAACACGTCCCCGAGGTTGCGTGACTCTCAACGCTCCTTCCTCCATGGTCTCATTCCAATTACCTGAGCACTCAGGTGAGAGGCAGGGAACCTGACTTAAATAGAAATGGGTAAGTGGGTCACGCTGTGTAGGCAGGGATGGCTGCACATCTGTAAACACGGTCACTCCTGAAGAAAAAAGCGAACCATTACCCTTCCCTAAAAAACTGATATATTTGGGTAATGAGATCTGGAACTTTTCTCATATAACATCCTACCATTTTAACTTAATAACATTTAAAATATATAATCTATAGACTTGTCTCTAAAATTGACTGACTGTCAGTGCTCTTTCTGTCTTGTTAAATGCTGCATGTACTTAGAATTTTCCTTAGATAAGTGCCTTCTAAATGTCAAAATTTCATCTTATAGACGATCTAGGCAAACAATCTACTTCACCTATGAATAAGAAAACTAATATTGGCTGTGTGGTTGAGTTAATGACTGTATTTTTTAAAAAATATTTCAAAAAAATATTTGAAATATCCTGGTGGGAAACAAAGTCATAAAAACAAATTACCCAACAACTGGAAAACTTTGAGTAACATGGCACTGTGTAATGGTGCTCTTGCAGCACACATTATTTCTGCATGCATATGTATTAACAGGATGTACTGTATACAGTGAATCGGGGAGGGGATTTTGCAAATGGGTTCCATTAAGTCTTCTTTGGAATTAAGCTTGTGTTAAGTGCAGGCCTCTGGACATTTTAAGACCCCTGGAAACCAGGCATAAATATGGGCGCCTGCATTTTAGGTTAAATATATTCATGCGTAAATTCAACACCACAAGAAGACCAATAAATTATTTTAATCTGTAAATCTTAGGTAGCTCATCAGAACGCTCTTTAAAAGCATTTTTAGTTCTGTTGCATGATCTCACAGCACAGCAAGGGCAGAGGAAACTGGATTTATGAAGGTCACATCCATACATGCATGCATACAGATATTTAATGACTAAGTGCTTTGGAGGGCAATATAACTAAGTAAAACTAAAATCAAACTTACTGAATAAGTTCAACACTGCATGGTTTTACTGTATATTATATTTTTTTGGACAACTTAGTCTTTACTTAATGAACATATTATGCATTCTATACATGACACACTTTGTTAGCTTATCCTTATTAACTGCAAAATATTTTCTTTTAGATCGAAAAGGTAAAAGAAAAAATAAGAATTTTCAGGCTGAGCCGCTCTGCATAACAAGTTTGCGAGTAATGCATCTGCCAATCTGGCGCTGGTCTTTTTTGGCACGTCTTTTACGCTTCCTTCACATTTCAGTATTCAGTGTTGCTCAGAGGAACACAGCACACTCAATATTTACCCAAGGCTGAATGCTGAACTGCAAAACTAGATTAGTGACCCCCTTCACCGCCCCCCCCCGGCCCAAAGGACAAGAGGCGCTCAGGGACGAGGCCACGGACCTCATGATCGCACAGCGTACAGTACAAACGCCTTCCTGCGCAACGTTAAAAAAAAAAGCAACGTAAAAAATCCTCCCGGAAGGGAACTGCTGTGATCTTCACCACTTCACAGCGGCTGTGAGGTTCTGACTGATACGCTAAACAAAACATCAAAGGCATTGGTGGCGAAATCTGGCCGCTGCGTCGGAGCGTAGGATGGAGGAGCCGGCGCAGGGCGGGTCCCTGGGCTCCCGAAAGCCTTCCCCAGGCCCGTCACGACCGTCATGTGCAGCGCGGTGCTCCCCTGCGGTCAGAACCGAAGCTCCCCCCCCCCCCCCCCCCCACCTACCCCCTCCGAGCAGTGACACGCACGGCTTTTCAATTGAGCCGTCAAATCTGTCAGGCTTCACGCCTCTGAAGCCTCTGATGTGGCGAAGGCACACTTTCCCTCCAAAGCTCAACATCACATGCCGCTCTGTTGTGTCTGCCCTAAATGCTCCAATAATAATGATAACGATGATGATGGTTATTATTATGATTTTTTTTTTTTTTTTTTTTTTGGTCTTTGTGGTATGTTCCTTTGACTGGGCACTTGTAATTCTTTGTCATTTAAACAGTGCATTGTAGTAGAATCTGATTCTAATGCTCTCTTTTCTTTTTTTTCTCTTTCATTTTTTTCTTTCCAAAAAAAAAAAAAAAAAAAAAAAACGGCAGACCAGCCTCCTGTAAAGAGGAGATAAAGTCCGCCGGCAAAACTCCAAAGCACCAAATGTCTCCGTCTGACTTCTTGGACAAGCTGATGGGAAGAACCTCTGGGTATGATGCCCGCATCAGGCCCAACTTCAAAGGTACGCCAGCGAGCCACTGCCCAGAAGGGAAGCGAGATGAACGACCAAAACAGTCAACTTCCGCTTCATCCAACTCCCCGCTACCCAGAGAGAAAATCCTCTCTAATTGAGCATAACAGCTGTTAGTCTTGTCACATTATTTCTGTGCTTAATTGCAGTGAAGTTTGGGGGCTTTTGGAGGAGGCTTTGGCTCATTTAGAAAGGATGGTGAGACGCTCACAGATTAACTCAGTGACTGAATAAATGTGCATTTTCCTCACCATTCGAGTAAGCAGATTCTCACACAGGCTTCCACTCCATCGCCCTGTGACCATTTACATTTATATATTTCATACTTAACCAACATCGCTGACAGCTGCCAAACTCACACTGGCACTCTGTCTCCTAATTGAATGTAATGCATACCTGCCTTGCACATAATCAAGGCGCTTAAACAGAAAGCGACTGAGCTCTAAAGCGTACAGTATGCGTCCACATCCAGGATTGCCGCAGTGCCTGACGGTTTTCGGTGCGTTTTTAGCACCAATGGTTCATTCTAGTCTTTGATTGGCTAAAGTCACACAAGCTATTCTCAAGGCCTTAATTGGCTGCTATTTGAAAGGAAACCGCAAATACCTGCAGAAAATACTGCCCCTCAGGGCTCGATTTTGATTCCCCTGTTCTAAAGAGATAGATAGATAAGGACAGATAAAGAAAACTAATGGGAGACAACGGGGCATAAAAAACGTGGCTGATCTCTCAATCATAACAAAGCATTCAAAACTGACTCAGTTTCCTTGCACATAAGGCAAAAACTCCCTTTGAAGCATGTGAATAGAATCCGCGCTCAGCATTGTCAAAGGCTGAAGACAACATATCCTGCTGAGGAGATTAAACTATCAGCTCTCTCAAACACTACTTTGAATCCCTCACTTTGGTGCCAACACTATCTATGGAGAGACAAGTTTATTACTTTTGTGATATTTTGCAGCAAAACATTTGCAGAGCTGAAATAAACTATACTTTTGAATGAACTTTCTTATTATTCCCTGAATTAAAAATAACCATTAACAATTGTAAGTCTGTACCATTCCTGGAACTGATTAAGTTTTTTTAGTGCTGATATACTCCCTCCACATTAAAAATTATGGCTAATTATGCATTGGCACAAGGAATTCCCAGCCAATGACCAGACTGGCAGTGTCTGGATTGAATTCCCATACCCCAAGGAACACCACTGCACAAAGAACCAGTGGTTTAGCTGGATACACCATCCAACCACACAATTTTATTACCAAACATTAAACACGAGGTTGCACCAACAGGACAGATCTCAACATGTTTGGGTGTATTTCTATATTCTACAGTCTGCATTTTTCGTATTCACAGAAGGAGCAAGTGGTATGTTAAACCAGCAATACCTCTTAGCGTAGAAATAAGAAGATGTACTGTATTCAAATGAATGTGAACTCACATTTTTGAAAAATTATTTATTATTTATTATTTGTTTTGTTATTCTTTTATCCCAAGATATGTAACCCACACTACAGGGCTTTTGCAAGGTCAGATTACACAAAAATATGGAGACAAAAAGGTTAACAAAATGAGGATAAAATTGGTTATAAGTATAAAATATCATCTTAATGAACTGTATGTTTAATATTTAAACCATATGTAATTTGCTACCATTGGCATGAAAACCAGGGTATATATATGGCAGTAATGTATCTCAACATATGATAAGGAACAAAGATTACATTATTCATTTATTTTTTCTGCAGGTCCACCTGTTAATGTCACCTGCAATATTTTCATCAACAGCTTTGGGTCCATCACAGAAACAACTATGGTAAGACTTCATTTCAAAAGTAATGTTATTTATTCATTTCTTTATGCAATAGTTCCATCTGAAAATTAGGCAGGCTATGAAAAAATGTAGAAAAAAATGTTTTGTACAGACTTGTACAGGTATGGGTTGACAGGTATTTGAAATAGCAAATACCTGTCAATATTCTTGCCTGCAAAAGCAGGCAAGAATATTGAAAAAGCTATTGTTCTTTGCAAACAGTACAAACATATAACTGATGTTGTGAGAATCGTTATATATGTGTTATGAATAGTTTGTTGACAGCTCATAAATAAGCTGTTGAAATATTTCCGTATATCTGATGAAAGCCTGTAAATATATCTCCAACATCAATAGGGCACTCCTCCATAAAAGTGTTGATCTGTGATTTGCACTTTCATATTTCCTAAGGTAGCACTGATAAAACACATTTTTCATATACACATTACCAAGAGAAATCTGCCTGGCATTTCAAGAATAGAAATAGCTGCCATGAACTCACTTAATGAGATTCGCTATTTTAATGTCTATTCCTGCTGTGCCACAGTGTTAACACTGTAATCCCCGCCGCCTGCACAAAGCCTGCTTTTTTAAAATTCGCTCCAGCGTGCGTTTGAGCTGCTCCTCCGCATCTCACCGCTTTCACGGAACACGTCCGCGCTACCTGCAGGAGACGACCGAGACCGAGTCGGTTTGATGGGACGATAATGAACTGTCCGCTCCGCAATTAAAATGAAGGATTGAGACGGTCAAGACCCAAAATGAAAAAAAAAACGAAAAGGTAAAAAAAAAGAAAAAAGAACCGATAAAGCCCTTTGTTTTAAGGGGAACGACGTGGTCAGCAGAACGTAGCCGCGAGTAGCCCGGAGGGCTTTGCTCCGGGAGTTAGGACACTAATAATGTCACTGGAGGTGCGCTGCAAAGCCCGGTATTCATCCTGATTAATGCGCTTCCCCGGCCGTTCATTCAGACGCCTCCCAGGGCTTAAAGCGGACCGGCCCGAAGATTACCGGAAGACATCAACTTATCACAGCTGAGCACTTGATTGCGTTCATTCTGTTCGCACGGTCGAAGTGGTCTAAGTGGTCTTTGAGCGATCTTTAAATAGGTGCACTCTAGGAAAGTCGATTTAACACAGAAAGTAAGACTTCTCAGCAGAACTGCCCGACGGCCTAAAAATTGTTCAATTTGACACAATCACACGATCTAACAACCTTCCTGTATTATATATTTCTGTATGCTAAAATATTCTGGAGTAGGACCAAATGTAGTGTTAAGCTTAATTACCACTGGACATTACACTGTGTTGAACAATGCTGAAAGACACCAAACTCAAGCTTGTGCTTCAGGATGCTATCTAGCAGTTTTCTGGCATGCTTGCTTGGTAAAGCAGATTATTCACTTGGTCATTGTCCTTTGCTATGTATGCATTTCAGAAATTGACAAAAAAAAACAGCAGTATAATAAAGGGAACAATAGATTCCAGGGCTTTCCAAGGAATCTACCTCATCGCTTTCATCACAGTAACTACTGTCCAAGAACCACGCGCCAAAAGCAAGCATCCACATTTCTTCACAGGACTACCGGCTGAATGTGTTTCTACGGCAACACTGGAATGACCCACGACTGGCCTACAGCGAGTACCCTGACAATTCTCTGGACCTGGATCCATCCATGTTAGACTCCATTTGGAAGCCCGACCTGTTCTTTGCCAATGAGAAAGGCGCCAACTTTCACGAGGTCACCACCGAGAACAAGCTTCTACGGATCTTCCAGAACGGCAACGTGCTCTACAGCATCAGGTCCGTGAGTAGCCCATAGGGGGCACCATTTGGTCCACTCGTCATCACCCCCCCCCCTCCCCAAGCCAGACATAGTGTTCAATCCAGAAGTCTACTGCCATTGTTCACCAGTGGTTCTTAAACAAGAGAACAGCTTTAAGTTCCTCCTAAGGCCCATTTAATAGACTTTCAACCAAAAAATACAGCCCACATGATGTACTGGCATCTATTCCCCACAGTCCAAACAGTGAGAAGACCTACTTTTTCTGAGGGAACTACAATAAGTATGAGTTTTGGTTGGTTTTCTCCAAGTGTAAGAAAAGAACAGAGTATGTGTGGCATAATGACAGGTCAAGAGATGTAGAGTCCTGCTCATGGCTCTTCTGTACCCACAGGGCCAGGCATTACAGCAGGTTATTACACACCTTCCTCTGGCCACACTCCTTAATATCCGAGCCTATTCCGCTCAACTCCTCCAAGGCTTAACGTTTCAGCATTGCCATAAATAACAGCGCATTTGGCAGTGAGTTTGCTGTTCCTGTAATGAGGTGTAACTGAATGAGACGGCAACAGAGGATATATATTTTTTAAACGCTATCTATTTTTATTCCAAAATAAACACTGGTATTATGTTGTCTTCCAAGACAGGGCTGGTGTCAAATGATACATCGAGGTAATCTGAAATCAAAATTCTGCGCTGCCACTTTCCTCTTTTACTGCTCCTTGCATCCGTCCCCCTCTGCTTCTCTGCCTTTCTCTCAGTATGTTGTAACCCTCCTGCCTCTTTCTCTCGCCCCCCCCTCCCCCACCTCCCCAAAATGCAACCCCCCCCCCCCCCCCCCCCCGTTACGCTATTCTCTCTGTATCGCTTCTGCTGTGTCTGTCTGTCTTCCTCTCTCAGGCTCACTCTGATTCTGTCCTGTCCCATGGACTTGAAGAATTTCCCAATGGACATTCAGACCTGTTCCATGCAGCTGGAAAGCTGTGAGTCATTTGTTTTTCTTTTTCTCTTACTTTGCCCACCTTTACCCGTCTCACCCAAGCTCTGACTGAAGTCCACAGTCATCACAGAGCACTGCTGGCTGTGAACGATGAAAATAAGTAGGAAAACTGCACGTGTCGTAAGGCTACGAAAATGGTTCCGAAAACAAGTGTGTGTCAACAGTGGGGGGGGGGGGGGGGGGGGGGGGGGGGCGGAAGCGTTGACCCAGAAATTACAAATGACTGTTTAGATGGTCACAAGCTTAGATATGAATGCTGACTGAGTGGGGAAACAGCAAAAAGTAAAACGCGCAGTTACCAAAGACAAATCGCACACTCGTGACAGAAGAAATTATGTGTAACACAGCCCAAAAGAGCGCATAATATCTCTAACCTTATTAACTGGACGAGAACTTCATGAGAAATAGAGGATTCCTGTGGCCTGTGGCCAATGACCCCCCCCAGCCTCTGTGGCCTTGATATCATCTCCATTCTCAAAACCAATTTCCAGGATATCAATAATGAAACTTTCATTTTGCACACTTTATACCATCTGCCCCACCTCTACACCTCGCTGAGAGTTTTTTTTTTTCCAATTCATTCTCAGAGACAAAGAAGTTTAGTTTAGAAAAATTAAGAAGAAAATAAAGAAAAAGATTATATCAAATAGAAAAAGAGACCCAGATTGAAGAAACCCTGCCTCTTTTAACCTAAAGGCCCTGCAGACTCCTCTTGGTGGTGGAAATAAGGTTAAGGACTCTCTGAAGCAAACAAAGTCAAGTTCTGTTTTTAGTACCTTTCTGTACCAATCCCCAATGCGACAGTTTCTCCCTGTGTAAAATGGCAATGTTTATTCATGTGGGGCATTGCTTGTAGCTTGTATGCATATTTTACTTATGTCAACTGCTGCGTGTTGGGTTTGGGGAAAGAGTGATAAGTGTATACAGTAATGCACATGTTCATCGTGCCATTGCCCTTCTCTCTGCATGTAAAGGCACGCAACACAGCGAAGGCCATGCCACATATAAATGAGATAACATAATTTCAAATGAGAATTGAAAATGATGAAACGGTTCACAGAAAACTTACGTACAACACAGCAGGTTGTATACAAAATTAAACCACAATAAATGAGAAATAGTGTACTAATAACCCCATGTAATAAAAAGTTAATTCATAGCCCAATTGACTGAACTTTTTTAAAAGGGACAGAGTCCATATGTCACAGTTTCAAGCTCGGGTTGTGTCATTACTTCGAATCTAACTAGGTAGAATGAGCTGCCAGGGTTCCTTGGGTTACTGATGTGTTAGCACTCATGGGCTACCAGGTTACAGTGAGAGGCATGCTCCTAATACAATCAACGCTAGTACTCCTGTAGAACTGTGGCCTGTAGTGTGGATAATTGGCAATGGATTGTGGGAGAGCGCAATGGAGGAGTGTACACTCTACTGCTGAAATGCCTCTGGCATATTGTAAACTTAATTTGAGGTACAGGTGCTGATTTTGGGGACAAAAATTGAGAAAGAAACATCCCCGGTACTCTGGCTGGCAAATAGCTGAGGCGCAGAAAGTCCAAAATCTGACGAGCCTATTAAAAGAGTGTAATCGCCTCTTGCGTAGTTGAGGCATTTTTGAAAGGTTCATTTGGACTAGCACAAAGGTGCGACCAGCTTACCTTCTGAGGACAAGGTGATGACGGCGAGGTTTTACAGCCGTCCTTTTCGTGTTTGCATCTGTGTGACAGGAGCTCTTGGAGCGACAGGCTCTCAAATGGCATCCATCGCTACCGCAGTCATTAATGAGCTCCAGAGTTCTGCATTAGCAGCAACATGGCTCCAGGTCACAGCTTTGCTGTTGCTTTTTAACTGCAGAAGTGACACATTTCCTTAAGGGGCAACGCAGCGCGCCACACAGCTGAAAATAGCCTAATGCTAGCATAATAAAAGCACTTTCTCCTATGTGCTGGAATTACGCCTCATTACTGTGCCTTGTATGCAAACAGTAAAGCCATCATGCGCTATCATGGCCTAGCAGGGATTATAAAACATTAAGTAGACACGGTAATTCCTGTCGGCCACTTGATAAATGTGACGGTCAGCGCTCGAGAGGCAGCACGTGGCCCCTGAGAGGTCTTCGTTTAGATCCGTAATCTATGCGTAATCAGCAAGAGCACCGCAGAATGCTTAATCTGCTGGCCCGTGCTTTTCCTGCATTATCCGTCCATCACGGAAATCCAGGGTAAAGTGACCCAGAAAAGAGACCCAGACCCGGGAGTTAAAATACAAAAAAAAAATATGAACCAGATGTACCGTGACCTACATTCTTTGTCAGGAATTTTTTTTCTTTTATTTTATATTTGAATGTGAGTCCAGTGATGAACACCCTAGGTCAAAACGCACACTATGGGGTTATGGGATATGTCCACCAAGACAAAATACCCAGCACAGTTTATGCTGCTTTTTGCGCAAGCATCAGCGAATGCTCTCCCAGGCCATATGAAACAACTAAATCACTAAAGTATTGACACAAATCAAGTAATCGCACCACCATGCTGAATTAGCCAGCAAGCACAGGTCACAAGCACAATAATGTGTCACATTCTAATATATGCTTCAGCCATCAGTACAGCTTCCATAGGACTGGGGGTCATGCCTAGTTTCATTTTTTCGGCTGTAGTAGTATATATATCTGAGGCTGTGCCTCATCTCAGTTAACTGAGCACAGCTTTCTTTAACCCCAGGACATGTCCTGGTGTCAAGTCATCCCTGAATATGCACCTATTTTTGAAGGTGAGAAAGTGGCAATCGAATTACATTAATTGGAACTTTAATTGCCCATCATTCTATAAGGGATTCACTTTAATAGGGCACATAAACAATGGTGGATAAATAAAAAAAGTAAGTAAATGAGGAACCTGTGACTCAGACATTACATTGGCTGAAAGATCCCTTCAATATTTCTTGGAATAACTCGCAATAGAAGAGCATTCCAAATCCTTTTGTGCATTCCACCTCATGTTTTATTTTTTTTTTAAAGTCCCATACACTTATAACTGTAAGAAAAGCGCATTGCTTGCCCTACTGATGTTCTCATTTCCAAGGAGAGAGAGACGTATACTGAATGACGCAATCAGTCTTCATGAGCAAGATGTGTTACGTTTAATGGCTTTGTTGTTTGCTGGCCACTGGTTAAAATGTGGGTGGGGGTGGGTAATATATTGAATTATTGATGCCTTTGTAACACACAGCCTCAAGGGGCTACGATAGACATCGGTATTATTCAAACGTGTCAAGCATTCTGCAGTGTTATTGCATGCTTCATGCATGTTTAATGGGTCTCTAATCTCACTCCGCTAAGATGAATTGAATGATCAGAGGTACGGGAGCATGAGGGGGATGGTGATGGTGATGGTCGAGGGAACATTTTGGCTAAAATAATCATGGTTATTTCAGTTATCCTGCCTTGGCTTCCTGGTAAATGGAAACATCTATCTGTAGAATTCCAGAGGCTGCGATGACAGATCTGCAGGCATGGTTCTCCTACCATACAAATGTCTGTAGGTCCCAGAAACCCATTCATTATGTGGCTGGCTATCTCAGCCTGCAAACAACCTCAGACAGACGGAGGAACGCATGCTAATCACGTTCGTCCTTGTGCCTGAACTTCAGGCGACCAGCAGGCCCCATTGAAGCTGTAGACAGGTGACCTTTCGCCATGACAAACAGGCTGAAGAGGATGTGAGCATTGTAGCTGCAGTGAGGGATCTCTCTTTCTCTTTTTCTCTTTTTTCTCTCTCTCACCCTCTTTCCCCCACTCTCCCTTGCTCCCCACAGTTGGCTACACCATGAACGACCTGATTTTTGAGTGGCTGGAGACAGCCCCCGTTCAGGTTGCTGATGATCTGATGCTCCCACAGTTTGTTCTGAAAGAAGAAAAAGACCTGGGCTACTGCACAAAGCACTACAACACAGGTATGCTTACTGCACAGTGAAAATAAGAAATTACATTACATTACAGGCATTTGGCAGACGCTCTTATCCAGAGCGACGTACAACAAAGTGTATAACCATAACCAGGAACAAGTATGACGAAACCCCTAGAGAGAAGTACCGGTCCAAGTGCAGGGAACAACCGCATAGTTCAACTTGGACCCTGATGGTTAAACTGATTAACACTAAAAACGAGAACGGCAACAACGCAATCTATGGAAAAATAAAAATAAATAAAAATACAAGTAGTCGTTAAGACAGTTGATGCGCCTAAGTCACCTATGAAACAGCTGCCTAGTTACAACCCTAAGCTGCACCACAAAGACCAGCCAGATCATTTCAACCAGACAGATCTCCGCCTAGAACTGCCATGTGAAAAAGCTGCCCTTGAGGAGCATACACCTAACAAATTCACCTTGGGAGTATATGTACCTCAAAATTCACCATCAAACTATGTGCAGGATATTTTTTCTCTTTGATTTATGTTTGGCTGGTGTGTTGCCTTTTTGATGTATTATAAGCCTTGGTAAGACAAGTCCTTGTTAGATGTGTCGTTTTCTGGGCATGAATGGCAATTGCGACTCAAATTTTTGATTCTACTCAAGCTCAATAACTAGTGTCCACTGAAATAGTTTTTTTTTTTTTTTTTACCAAAAGCAAGGATAAAACAGAAGATATTCCACAGGGGCAGATCTGCTAAATCTCTTAAGGTGCCAGCAAACTCTAAACAAAATAAGTTTTTTGTTCGGAACTACCCTTTTTAAACAAGAGACGAACAAAAAGACGTGGTGTTTTCAGTTCGAACATTGCGATGTGTGCATGCCCCTAGCGCGACCTGTCGCAAGCAGTTTAGTTTTTTAGTTTTAGTTGTATTATTTTTGCACAATTTAGAAAATACACAAAAATTACAAAGATAACAAATAATATACAGTGCAGAGAGAGGCGGAAAACCCAGTGGGCTTATTTGAAGCCTCCACCTAAATAATGTTAAAAATTCACAATGTTATAAAGAACGTAAATTTCACAGTTAATAAGTTTGCAGACTTGCCCCCTGCCTGCAATTGGTCCATCAAAATCACATGGTTTGTTGTGTCACAGTTGACCGGCCAGGGGCAGAGTTCAACTTCGTTTTCTGGTTCATTTCATCGCTGTCCTGTGGGAGCATTGTCTCGGGTGGTTGAGTGAATGTGTCGATCTCTCCTCCGCCATGCTATTGAGCAACTGGATGACTGACGCTTTGATACGAATTGCTTGATGAAGCATTATCGAAACTAATTTTGCACATATGGTCACACAAAATTCATTAATCGCAATCTTGTGATGAAGTTTATAGATATAAGAGTGGGGTGGAATAATTGTGAGAGTTGTTTAAAACTCAGTGAAGATAACGCCTCCAACATATTTTTCACTGTTTTTCCACTGAAATTGAGACTTAAACTGAATAGACTACATGACAACTGTGTGAAATGTAACTGATTTGTGTGTGGTTCCAGGCTGAAGAAATAACCTTTAAAAAAAAGAGAAATACTGCACTTTGTATTCATTTAACTACTTTTTCCATTTTGTGTTTTGTCTTGTTTTGCACATTTTAGCACTTTACTCATTGTGCCCCTAATGTGCCTTGATACATTTTGCCCTTAGCCCATATAACAAAATGTCTATAATGTAAGAAATACCACTGTTGAAATTGATTTAGCCATGTCCATCACTTCCACAAAATAGTTTTGCAACATATGGTTTTATAATATTTCTGAAATCAGGTTGCTGTGGGTGCAGAAATCGATGCTGTGATGCTAGGAAGAAAGCAGCTTGGAGTGACATAAAACACAGTACACAGCGTTCGTCCTGAGTATGCTGACCACAGTGTTCGCGGACGTGTTCGCCAGTGGCTCGTTTTAGAAAGGCCTGCACGTGGGTTTGGAATATACTGCCTAATTTTATGCTCGCGGCTTCTCTGGCTGCAGGTAAATTCACCTGCATCGAGGTGAAGTTCCACCTGGAGAGACAGATGGGCTACTACCTGATCCAGATGTACATCCCCAGCCTGCTCATCGTCATCCTCTCCTGGGTGTCCTTCTGGATCAACATGGACGCCGCGCCGGCACGCGTGGGGCTGGGGATCACCACGGTCCTGACCATGACCACGCAGAGCTCCGGCTCACGGGCCTCTCTGCCCAAGGTGAGAGAGAGAGAGAGAGAGAGAGAGAGAAAGAGAGAGAGTGAGTGAGAGAGAGAGAGAGAGAGAGAGAGAGAGAGAGAGAGAGACAGAGATACAGAGAGAGAGAGAGAGAAAGAGAGAGAGTGAGAGAGAGAGAGAGAGAGAGTGAGTGAGAGAGAGAGAGAGAGAGACCGCAGGCCCACTTACTCCCACGTAAACAACTCTGGGGCATGGAATTTTGGGATTAGGAAGCCAAGCTTGAAGCGTTCTGCTATCTGCGCTGGTAGCAGAATGAATAAACGGAAAGCTGAGTGTCTTTGTGGAAAGAAATTTTCAATGTACAGAAACACAGGCTGTAAGTATCGCCCGACATAAACTAAAGCCATTGAATTTAACTGCCGGGTTCACGCTGCCGTCGGCAAATAACATTCATGGAGTCAGCAGAGTGCAATTCCGGTTCCCATGGAAACAGGGCCCATATACTTTCAACTGATAAAACTGTGCTTTATGGGGCCTCTGCAAGTGGTGTAACCAGCTGAACCGATTGTTCTTAGATGCAGTGATTACCTTATTGAGATCATGGGACTAAACAGTAAAATGTCCAGGGTTAACTCAATTCTAACAGTGTTAATTCAACTCTAACAGATAACATTGGTCCCAATGGAGACCAAGTTTTATGTTAGAGTAGAATTAACACTGGACGTTTTGCAGTGTATGTAGAGAAACGTTCCACATAAGCATGAGCATTTCACATTTGCATTCATTTCAAGGCTTTTAAAGTTATTTTCCAGCATATTAAAATACCGCACATTTATTTTTTTAGTTTCAGGGACACAAAGTATACCCATTATGGATAATCTAAGGAATATGCATGATTACACATGAATATTGATAATGTTCTGAACAGAGGAATTGCGTCTGGCCATATTTTTGCCTGCTGTTTCCCCTACCTGATTGATTACTGACTGATGCTCTGACGTGGTGTGCCGCAGGTGTCCTACGTGAAGGCCATTGACATCTGGATGGCGGTTTGCCTGCTGTTCGTGTTCGCGGCGCTGCTGGAGTACGCGGCGGTCAACTTCGTCTCGCGGCAACACAAAGAGTTCATCCGGCTGAGGAAGAAACACCGAAGACAGAGAATAGTGAGTGAATAGTGAACTCCCTGCCTATACACTTCTGTCACCTCCAAACACACTCGGGGTGCAGAACCTATTTGTCTACATGTAGGGGTACTAGTATCGCCAGCACTGAGCATCCTGGCTGCCACAATACATGCCAGGCTGCGGCTCGTTGTGTCCTGGGTGTCCTAGGCACACCCACTTTCTGATTGGCACACCCAAAAATCGGATGCCCCCCCAGTCCACCACAATATTAATGACCCCCCCAGCCCCCAGACCCCAGTCCCCGAAAGCTATCTCCCTGTGGTCAACCACCAAATTTCCACCCATGATTACAAGTGTGGTGCCGCTGCTTGAGGGAACTTGTATCCTCGTGTTTCCATGGCAAGCACAGACACAAGCGCAATTCAAACAATAGCTTCCCTTCTCATACAGTTCCACTGCGGGTTAGGAGAAGTCAACCACCTACCAATACACTTAAGGTCACTGTATTACTGAGGACAACATAAGAGTTAGGACTTAAAAAATAAACAAAAACAAAAGACAGTTTTGGACAGCACTTTATACCACACGCACAGCAAATCTCTTACATTACATTACAGGCATTTAGCAGACGCTCTTATCCAGAGCGACTTACACAACTTTTTTACATAGCACTTTACATTGTATCCATTTATACAGCTGGATATATACTGAAGCAATGCAGGTTAAGTACCTTGCTCAAGGGTACAACGGCAGTGTCCTTACCCGGGAATCGAACCTGCGACCTTTCGGTTACAAGCGCAGTTCCTTACCCACTGTGCCACACTCCGTCCTCTTATGCTGCAGAAGGTAGATAGCAATGTTATCTGCGAGCAAATGACCAGGTGTGAGATGATGCACCGAGGCTCAACAACAGCACACAAAATCCATCACATCAAGTGACGCTAAAATGGCTGGATTGCTTCCTGGGCAAGAAGTAAAGCCAATCAAACCGAGATACATAGCATGTCTCTCAGATCAGGATCAATAAAAAGCTTGAATAAAAGAGGAATGACACTCCATAAAATAAAATAAATACACTCACTCCCCTCCCCAACTCCGAAGCTCATTCTAGAAATTTCTCTCCAATAAGCCCCCTGTAGTCCTGGATTATCAATAATGGTGGTATGGATGTCTGACCTCAAGCAGAAAGAGCTGTTTGCCTGATGGAGCGTACAGGTCACTGAGCAGGATTAATCAATACTGCCTCCCACTGGTTCAGCGTGATCTCTGAACAGCACTAGAAAGCAATTTTGTCCTTCACACTAATTTTTACACAGAATTGAGTCATTTACTCACCCTTCCACCAGCCCCTCCCCCGCCTCCACCCCCACCACTCCAGTGTGGGCGAACAACAATTCTTATTATTCTAATATTAAAGATTTTAATAAAAGGCTTGAGAGAGTGCGTAAGATTAATGAGATAGGATTAATAAAAATATGGCCCCAGGATATAACTAAAATATATATTTTTTTGTCTTTAATCCATCTACACTCATTAATTACTCTAAAATGGTGTGAACATATAATATTTGTCATATTTATGGCGAAAGTGCATATATGCATCATCCTCTACATCCTACATCCTGGAGTTCAGACTAAATTACCCAAGTCTAACAGCCCCAATGTCTCTTCCTTTCTCACATCCGCTGCATATTAACCAGAGAATCTGCTTTAATTTCCTGTTCACAATTCAATTAATTAAGACCACCAGGATTTGACAGTCCCAGCTGCAGCACCTGCTTCTCTGCCTGCCTCTTCATCCCTTTAAAAGAATAACAACTCTCTGTTTCGTTCAGAACTGTCAACTGTATTCACTTTTACCTCTCTATCTCTGGTATAAATTGCGTTGCGAGCATTTCTGTGGAAAGCAGGTGTTCCAGCCATTTCAGTGGAGCACAGGGCACTTATGAATCCCTGTTCCCCAGGTGGTGTATCATCCGGCAAGGTGACAGATTTTTTTTTTTTGTGTAGGCCACATGATTCTCAATGGGATATCCATTTCACATGCAAGAGCAAATTAAACATTAGAGAAAACATCTCTTCCTGATTCATCTTCCTGACACTTTACTTTTGTGGCTATGGGGAAATCGGCATGAAGTTGGAGTAAATCATAAACTACAAAAACATGGTGACGGAGTACACTTGATCACATGGCTCCACCAGCCTTTAGTGCAGGTGAAAAAAACTCCAATTCCCAGTTAATGATGTGCCCTACTTGTGGATTGTGATCTACGACAGTAAAGCATAAACAGCCTTTGTAGGAACATAATGATAGGGCACACCTGAGCATATTACTTCACTTCCATCAAACTTTAATTGAGGTGAAAAGTCTCCGATATATTCCCTCAATAAAGATACACCCTGCTTGTGGCTTGTGATCCATTACAGCCCACCATAAACTGCCTTTGCAAAAGTACGCTAATAGAGCACACCTGCACTGTGAGGCTCGGCTGTGAGATCTCTTCCAAAATCCCATTATTCCCACCCCATTACCTGCACCGTTCCCCCCTGTGGAGGTCCTGGCAAGCCAGCCGGGAAGCTTCGACTCTCTCCGGAAAGTGACCGACCTGCCCGGCAACGTGTCCTTCTACAGCAACCTGCACCACCACTGCAACACCTGCGCCAGGGTAACTGCAACCCTCCGACCCCCCTCCGACCACAAACCGTATGTGTTTGGAAAAAAAAACACCATCCCCCCTGAGAAAGAGCCTCACCTCTACCCCTACCGCTTACCCCACTCCTTGTCATGACCCTTGACCTCACCCACACCTGGAGTCTGAGTACTGCTCCACACCCCCCCCCCCCCCTTTCCTCGAATGAACCCCAGAATGCCTTTCTCCAGTTTCCTCGGTGTATCCCTTTTGATTGAGGTGGCCCAGTGTTTCACATGCCTTGACTACTCCCTCTGACTTTGTGTCTGTGCCTCCCCCTCACCATTTTAACTTGGTAACAAAAGCCTCTCTTGTTCACAGCTGTCAAAGACCTTTGTCTTTAAAGTCCTTTCTTTCTGCCTCCTCCAACTTTCATAACAAAAAAAGGTTCTATAATTTGTCTGAAATGCAACAAAGGGAGTCCACAAACTTAGTTTTCCTGGTATGAGATATTTAGCAAACTCCAAGCTGAGCAGGTCCTATGTCCCCAGCTATTTATGCAATAGATGCTCTCGGTAGCTAATCTCAGTTAATGGTGGTGGAGGAACACGCAGCGAATGCTGTTCCTCTACCACCCTCGACTGTCGTCCTGACAGCCCCCTAGTCCCACAAGAAATAATTCCATTCCTGAATGGATTTCTGTTTATAATTTAGTGCGCTCAAATAGACTGGGCAAGTAGGAGCGATCGTGTAACTTCAGCTCCACCAACCTTCAGTCTTCCATATACTTGCAAAGCACATTCTGCTCCATTCATGGCTGAACACCATTACACTGAAATGTAAACTGCCTTTGCAACAGCATGCTAATAGAGCATACCTGCGCTGAGAGGCTCAGGGGTGAGATCTCATGTTCTGAAATCCCATTATTCCCACCCCATTACCTGCACCGTTTCCCCCGTGGAGCCTCTGGCAAGCCAGCCGGGAAGCTTCGACTCTCTCCGGAAAGTGAACGACCTGCCCGGCAACGTGTCCTTCTACAGCAACCTGCACCACCACTGCAACACCTGCGCCAGGGTAAAACAGTAAACACACCCCACTGACCCTTTAAACCCCCGCCCCCTGGTCAATGTCGCCCAAGAAAAGATTGTCCCAACGTCACTGCGTACACCTCAGACATCTCTCCTCTTCTCCTTGCTCCTTGCCCTTGTATCCACCCGGTTAAACCCAAAACTTCAAACTGGACTAACTTTCAACACTCCTATAATCATTTGTTCCCTCGTGACAGATCATTTTTCGTGCTTTCTGTTTCCCCTGTCCTTTCCAATTCCACAAGCTGAGTTAAGTATATGTATCATGCGACAACTCCATTTCAGTTCTGCAAGAGCGCTGATGACAAGTGATTCAGGACAGAAAGAGATACTGTAGGTATGCTAACGGTATAAAATGCTGTCTTATTTAACAGACATTTAGCTTGTCCCTGTGCCAGTGTATGACACCTTGCTTACACGCCAGAGGTTTTCTCTATTGCAAGCCAATTGTAAATGTAAATAGTCAAAAGAAGCTAAATTTGTGCCATAGGATAATTGGTTAGCTCCAGAAAAAAAACTGTTTTTCCACTGCATGCATTAATTCCCCCTTCATTGCATTTTCTAATGTATGGTCCATGCCTGTATCTTTTTGGTTGAGCAGGGAACACCAGTGTACATGCAGTGTACAATTGTGAGACAGATGCATGACGGGTACTAGAGTAATCTTGATTGGCTTTAGAATTGGATTAAAGCATGCTCCACCTTGATTCCAAACCTTTCTATCCTGTTCCTCTGTATCAGTCCTCTTGTGTACCGTGTGCATTTCAGTGATTTATTTTTTTACTGTTTTGGCATGCAACTGTAAATATTTTTTGGGTGGAATAAGTTCTAGCTGATTATATCAGCCATTTTTTACATTATAGCTAATCTTCAAAGCATTGAAGATTAGCTATATTTTCTATTTCTCTCAAGGTGGCAGATAAACGCAATATCTCAATTTTAAAATGCATTCTGTTCGGACAATAACAGCTGTGGCTAGCCCTGATATGACTGGCATTTCCAGACCACATTTTAAATGAGGATTTTCTGCAAAATGGCCGTGTCTTTACCAGTGCCCGTGGATAAGAACTATGCATCTGGGACAGTGACAAAGAACCACGTAGCAATAATCACAGAGGTAAAGACTACCCCCACAAATCAAATAGAAGTGTGAACTGTGACTACCTTGCAGAAACCGACGCACACTGCATAGAAAGGATGAGTGCCTATTATCTTTACTGAAACGCATCATTAGAGCTCAACACATGATGTACTGGATCGTTTAGATAGAAATAGAAGGGCTAATTAGCCACTGTGCTGGGAAAGCGTAACAGCTCGTCCTCGGCTGCGAGACATTTAGTAATTTTACACCGGATTAAAAGGTTGCAGTTTTCACTAACCCCGGTGCTCGCAGACAGGGGATGACAGAGGCGATAGGGAGCGCGAGCAGACGCCGCACTGTCGCTGCTGGATTGGGACTCGGGGTTCTCACGTCACCAGGTGGACACAATGTTCAAATGCCCGCCCTGTCTGCTCTGCAGAACCTGTGGGAGGACACCGTCCCTCTACAGCCTGACATCGGTCACAGTCACATGCATGCTCTGGAGCCTGTAGAGATGTCCTGCTTTGGAGGCGGGACATGGCAGGGGGGGTAGTAAAGCCTCATTTAGCCAAGTTACCACTTGCCAGTTCCCCTCTCAGGATGCTAATAGTCAGGTAGGGTAGCACCAGGTATGTTACCAAGGGGCCAGTGTGGTCCAGGCAAAAGAGGTAAAACAAAACCACAGTGAATCACCCAATTTAGACAGCGAATTCCCAAATGTGCTGCCAAACCCCATCTCTCAAGGTGTCAGAGGAATGTCAAAGCTGTCTATCAATATGCCACACAGAGTCTGAATAGGCCCTGTCATTCACAGTGGAAAATACCAGCACATCCACAAAACAGCAGTCTTTTTGAGCTTTTACTAAAACCCACATCTTCATAGGTCATATATAACAGAGGTCTCCTTCATTCCTGAACAAATATCAGACTATTACGAGAGAAAAGATGCGGAAAAAAGGGATGCTATTTCATTGCAATTATCAATGACTACCCAATCATACATGAGAAGAGTAAGGGTGTGGCGGCTGGCTTTTGTCCAAGCCCAGCACCAAAACAGCTGAGTCAGTTAGGAAAGATCTGGAATGAACATCACTACGCATTGGTTAGCTCAATCAAACTGTAGTAGAGGTGTAGACGAAAAGCCTACACCCAAACAGGCCCTTCTGGGGAAAAAAAACCGAGGACTTCCTGCCTTAAATCTCCTCTCCTGTCACTCTCTCTCTCTCTCTCCAGGAGGAGGAGCTTGTGCGAGAGAGCCGCGGTTTTTACTTCCGCGGCTACGGACTGGGGCACTGCCTGCAGATGAAGGACGCGGGGGCCGTGGAGGGGGCCACCGTCTTCACCCAGCCGCCCCCGGTGGAGGTGCTGTACGACAGCGAGGCCGTGCGCAAGCGCTTCGTGGACCGCGCCAAGCGCATCGACACCATCTCCCGCGCGTTCTTCCCCCTCAGCTTCCTCATCTTCAACATCTTCTACTGGATCACCTACAAAGTGCTGAGGCACGAGGACATCCACGCCGCCACGTAAGAGGTCTCTCTCGGGCTCGCAGCGCCCGTCTTAATGCTATTTGCTCCTTTTACTTTTCCTTCTCTTTTCTTTTTCTTAGAACCAAAACTGCCTGTCAAATCTAAAACTAAAAAAAAAAAAAAAAAAAAAAAAATGTAAAAAAAAATTGGATAAAGCGTATATATTAAATGGGATTTCGGGTGCATATTTCCTGCTACTGGGTAAACACAGTGCTGATGTATGCTAGACAAACTGAGCTCAGGTGTGACTTACAAGGTGTTGAGGCTAGGAGAACAGAACTCAAAATCAAACAGAAGCCATGGGTTTTGACACGTTTGAAACTGCTGTTTGTGATAGTGTTTTCTTTCTTTTCTTCTCGTCTTATTTCGGGGCGGAGTACAAAAAAAAAATGCTGGACTCTACATGGACTCTGCCGTTTGAGCCACCAGCTGGGAGTGGAGTTTCAAATTTTGCTCTCAAACTGATGGAAAAATACTGACTTGAATTTTATCGCACACCGCATCTCAGAGTGAATGTTTTTAAAAAAATAAAAACAAAAAACGACGTTTTTTTACATCTTTGAATCGCCGAACAAATGGGGGGGTGGGGGGGGTGGAGTGAAGGGGAGAAATGGGGTCTTTAAAAATTTCTCAAAACGAAAATGGGGTGGTGATGTTGTTTTAATTATATATAGTAATATATATATATATATATATAATGTATAAACTGTACATAAAAGTTGTCCATTAATTGCAGACAGCACAAATGTGTTTTTTTTTTCCTTTTTGTCTATATTTGAATAAATGGATATTCTGCCAGGAAATATGTTTTCAGTGTAATACTTCGGATTTCTGGCTTCGGTGCATTTTGCATTTCCCTCTAATCTCTGCGATGACGACACAAACACGCATTGCAGGCCATGGACACAAATGTCCTCCGTTCACAGCCATATGGCCATGCTTTGGATAGATATGTAAAGGCAGAGATATCCCGCAGAATTCCATCAATAACCCTGAGTGTGTACAAACAGGAGCGACAGATTAGATGTGTGATAGTTTTCTGGTTAGCGCACCATAGGATTCACACTTTTATTTTTTTTCACTCAAAGGAAATGATTTCTCCTTGGGCAAACAAGGCACAAGTGAAAATACACTCAGGGAAAAATGCAACCAAGGGAAATACAGTTTGGTTCACAAAAAGAGCTCTGAGATGTAATCATGTGCATGTGACATGCTTGTTTTTAAAGGGCTAATAATTAGGATAGACTTTCTTACAAATCTTTTGTCCCCTCTGTAAATGTCAAGAATAATTTTATGAGACAAAAATAGTATAATGAAAAAAAGATGCGAAAAAAAGAATTGTGCTAGTGTAGTATATGTGGTGCTCACATAATATGCTTTGTTATTTAACATAAATATTGTTTATCCGTGTGCCTTGCTTTCTCAATAGATGTCCATTTCAATCTCAGACAATGATGTGGTTTTCTCCATCGCAAGCCCATTTATTTTATCCAGTCAAACGGTCAAATGAAGCAAAATCTGTGCCACAGAATAACTGGTTAGCTACAGAACAGAAAATCCCTGCAAGAAATCAATTGGCAAAAGCCACAAAAACCATCATTTATTTTCCGATCCCTTGTGCTGCGGAGGCTGAGGGGAGGGGGGTGGGGGGGACCTAGACCAGGGGGACAGGGAGAGCGCGGGCATCACAGCCGAGGGAGGACGAATGGCCTTTTTAATGGGAAATCAGAAGGTGTTTTATCAGCTAATGAGTTTGAAAAAAAAGGACTCGGTGCTCCACATTAATGAAAATGAATTCAGACCACCAGCCTCAGCATACCTTCCTTAATTTGAGGTTCAGGCTTCGCAAATACAAAGCCCACCACATGGTATTTTCCTGTGGGGGTGGTAGCTTGCACCAAGAGGGACAGGTTTTTGGCTTTTCCCCCATTAGCAGGTTGAGTGAGAATACATGCAAGACACAATGCTAGGGAATATATCTGGTTGCTAACGTTCTAACTTTGTTTGTTTTCATCTTTGACAGTGTAAAACACACACACACACACACACACACACACACACACTACTGGTGATTAATGGGCAAAGACGGTTAAAATATGCAGCATGAGTCTCTGGCAGCTTGATAACATCATCACAAAAACTGGCAGTAATTAGGCCAGTCTCAGCCCCTTTATTATTTTTCACCAAACTAACAAAACATGACAAGTAAGATGTTCAAGATTGTTCGTTCTTACAAAACCCCTACTAGTTCATTTGTAATGCTCCAATCCAAGCACATTTGGTTATCCTCAAAATGACAATACCAGTATGGAACCTTGTCTTAACCTAATACAGACACCGTATTCAATACATTTTCTAAACAGAAAACCTATTCTTTGAGGGCAAGAGCTTAGACATAAACACTTAGTAGCAAAAATCTCCATATTTATCCAATATCACATCTAAGGACTGGAAGAATTCAGGTTTAATTAACTTGAATTCATGGTACAGAAGCAAGGTTACGCTTGGAATTCTGTAACCTCAGGACTGTAATCTAGTCCCTAATCACTACCCAACACAGCAACAAGGAATTAGCCATTTTCTGTTGTTTCAGATTTTTATCATTCCACATTTTCCCCCAATACATCATTTGGCAGTTCTCGGCAGGCCAATATTGATTCACCAACGTTTACAAATAGCAAGTATAATCAGCTTCAACACTGTATAGGAAACCTCACAGGAGAATTTCTAAACATTTTCCCCATATGTTTTGGATATGTGATGAGTCTTCAAACACAAAGGAAGGAACAGGAATTTCTGATGTTGCTTCTTTCCAATAAGGAAAGGCTTTATCCTATTTTTCATCTTGCAAGTCAATCCCTGTATCTCCAAATTCATGTATGTTATGCAAAGACACAACTTTGTGAGACGCTTCAGAGATTTTTTCCCAGGTGCGAAGGATTTATATTTTGCTCAAGCTGCTGTTGAAGACGGTATTGCTTTGAAGAGCTGTAAGATGTTACAGCATCTGCCGATGCTTCCTTGTGTTTTTAGAGTTTGTATGTTTGTACACAAACCCCATCCCCAGGATCCCAGCAAGCAAAGAAATCCCACTAGACAGCAACCACATTTTTTGTGAACTTCATTACAGGTGACATTTTAGGTTTTCAAATTCTCTAATGATGAGGTGTCTGAGGAGTGAGTGTCTCTACGGCTATATGAAGAAGCTCAATTCCAATGAGGACAAAATCACAATGGGCCTCATTCATGAAACATGTGTACGATCACATTTGAAAACGTTTCTAAGAACATTTCAGCATTCAGCATTTTTTTCTTAGCTGTATTTGTTCACGGCTGTTTCCGTATGCTAATCACATGAACAGAACTGCGAATAAAATTTACATACAGTCAGCATTCGTCATCCCATACACCTGAGATATGCACAAAAACAAAGGTCTGCACATGTGTCATGAATCCCATATAGGTTTTTCATAGGAACATTTTTTAAAACAAAAGTAAGAATCATTTAAGAAAAGTTTTGTGAACGAAGCACAACGTGAGGGAAAGGGAGCGTTTTAATGAAACGTTTGCTCTCTGCTGAGTTGCACCCTGTTAACAGTTGGTTGTGCGTCCCCCTGCTCACAGATAGTCAGGAAACAAAAGCAGGTTTTTTGACAGATTGCCAACATTTCAAATTTCCTCAAATTATTAGCATACCTTATCTGAAAAGGACAAGGCCTGCTGCTTCAGCACCGAAAATTGGATTCACTAATTGTTTCATATCACAAAATTTTTATGACAAGAGTGTATTCAGATAAGACACATAGCTATGCCAAAAAAGTGTTTTGTTTTTTTCAAGAAAATGAACAAGGGGAAGAACTGACATCTGCTCATCCCCGGACTTCTATCTTTTGACAGTTTAAGAAGATTTTTCTAAAGGAATTGGGAGAGCAATAAAAAAATGTCAAAGAAATTGGCTCTTGCATTTCACATTGGATTATTTTCCCCAGAAAGCTGATGACTGTTGAGTATGCCTTGTCGGCCATTCCTAGGTCTATATCATAGTGGTTTTTTCCAAAGAAAGATTTTTGAACGGCATAGAGAACAGTCTGTACAGGAAGATGGAAGTCCTGGGTAATTGTCCACATGCGTCTTAGGCCATTCCTGTTTTGCATTTTTGTTTGTTTTCTTTTTTTAATCATGACTTCACAAGATGAATAGGCCTTTTTTTTTGTTTAGAAGAAAACCATGCTCTCCTGCATTTCAGAGGCTTTTCTAAATCTGTAATCCATGACTGACATGCAAAAAATAGACTTGTGCTTTTTTTTGCCGGATTTCTCCCACCGCGTCGCCGTTTCATCCAGTGAAAAGAATGCGTTTCCGTCCGGGCAGCTACACCGGGAGGCAGCGCAGCTAATGGAATTCAATAAAACGACAATCTCAAGAGGGCTGGCGCAAGAGGGCGGCCCCTTGGACCTTCCACTTAACAACTACTCAAGATTCATAAGCCAACTGCCATTATACGCTAAATCCCAGGGACGTGAGGACTTTTACAAACACCGCGCGTCTCGGGAGGCCGCTATTAGATCCGGCGGGGGGGGGCAGGTGGGGATTGGGCACGGGTAGGGTGCTGTCTGAGTTTTCCTGAAGCAAGCATCAAAGGTTGAAGGAGAAACCTCGCGGACGTTTAACTGATCAATAAACTAATCTGCCATTAAATCCGTGCATCCAAACAAGCAGATCAAATGTTCATTCTTTAAACAACCACAAAGGGCACATTTATGGACAGACCACTAGTCACATTGAGGAATTATTTCACTTTTTGTTGTGGGGGATGATTAATTGCATTTAATTTTCTATCGCAGTGAATGTTTTATCAGTCTATGATCCACTAAAATGGAATCCCTGCCTCGACAAGTACCACCAAGATTGAAAGAAACGCTTCTGCAATTGCACATACTTAACAGCAGGCATCATACTGAGGGTTCATGCATGTGAGCACACATACAATGCACAGAGAAGCAGGTGGGACAGCCGCCATGATGACTGTGTGGATCAGCTGTCCAGGGCTTTTCCTTGGCAATAATCAACACACTTTCACAACTCCGTCTGAGGAGAATTTCAATTGGCCCAGTGGGTAGGCCAACTTATTTGGTCACAGAACTCACAGCTGCCAGGGAGGGATCAATAATGTTGTCCCTAGTAGCAGAATCTGTTACTGTCAAACACGGGAGTGTAATCACAGTCACACTTATTGGCAAATCGCCTTAGAATAATCACTTTTTAAGGTACAACACTAAATACGATGACATTATGCAAGGGGTATAATAAAGGAGATTAACATGATGGAGTGAAAACTGTGACTGTGCATCTCCGTGCAGATATATTTGCATGTCGTGAATGTATGAAAATTCCATGTGCGGCTGTTAAGCCTTTTTCAGAAGCTTTCATTATCCATAGGGACTGTGAAAACGGATTCAGGTTCACCGTTTCTCCTCCGTCCCCAAAGCTCTCTGACAAAATCACAAAAGGCCTGTGTCGAGGCCTATTAGCGCTCAGCACACTGTATGTGTATTTCTTTAACTGAGACGGCAGAGTCTTACCCGTCCAGCCGGGAAGGTGCAGAAAGCGCAGTAGGGCTGAGCTGGACGTGGCTCTCGTCGTTCTCCGCTCCCAGCTCACACCTACAGCAGACAAACCTGGTATGAGCCGCAGAAACGCTCTGATTTAACAGCGATGCTTCGGGAGCATTGGCACGATTAGTCCAAAAACACGTCTGCCTCTTTTATTCGCTCCGTGTGCGAGTTAACATAGCAATACCCCTTCCCTGTCACAAAAACTGAACATTGGGAAATCGCAAGGCTAGTCATTTCCCGGTGGCTGTGGGGCGATAATATAAAAGCTTCCTTTCAGATGTCTCCACGTGCCTTCCAGCTAACCTGTCCGTACGGGCCCCAAGGTTACCGCTTCAAAGCCCCTGTAATTGATGGTGCCTTGGGGTTGCTGGAAGACAATATCCGAAGATTTCTAAAACTCAGTGGAGCCTGTTAAAAAAAATGAGTCAAGGAGTAAAAATGTCCAGAAAAGAATGAGGAATTATAGGAAAACAGCCTAGAGTGATTATTTCACCCCTCCCACCACCATACAGCAGTGACTTCAATCTTTCCTTGAGATATACTCTTGCGTTTACACTCCAGTTTCCCCCACCCCCTCATCCCAGACCTGTCTATGATGAACAGGCATCTAGGACACTTCACAAAGAGCTGCAATCAGAAAGGCCCATAAAACAGATACACAATATCACAAATATCAAGTGCAGCTGATAGGCCTCTGGTCTCCAGAACTTCAATGACATGTGGCATAACTGACCAGCTCAAAACCACCAGAATTAAATGACATAACCCTGCAGCAGACAGCCACTCTGGAACAGATAATGATGGAAAGGGTCTGGATCAGTGGCTAGGTTCAACCCATAATTTTATTATTACAAAGCCGAACTGAAGAGGGACATATATATCTCTTCCATCATTTAACAGGCAACATCGTTTAACAGACAACATTCAATGACCCCTTCCTTGCCAAAAAGGTAATCATTAAACTGTTTCTTCCAAATTGTTTTCCGCCAATTTTTTTTTTCTTGTTCACAGCACCACATGGACAATCAGACAGACATGGGAGCGATCACAGAATCTCCATGTTAATTTGATGAGTATAACACTTTATTTGAACAAAATATGCTTAAAATATAGGCACTGCTAATTTATGGCTTTCTTTCCCATCCATTCCTAAAAATTGTTTTTCAGCAACATGGGAGCGAACCACTACTGATCTCAGGAAAGAAGTTAAATTAAGTGTGGTTATAAAACTCATTTTAAGGAGCCACTGTCTGCAAATCGACTGCCCCTTATTGTAAATGCACATGACAATAAAACTGAGATGGAGAAAATGTTTTAAATTAAAAACAGACCTATAAAAAGATCAACCATTATTTTACAAATATGGTCAATTATAAAAGATCAGTGTGGAGCCTCAGTACACTTAAATCCAATATCACAACTTCACAGTAAAGAACAAAAAACTGTCCATGACAGCACTGTGCACAAATGGAAAAATAACAAATCCTATATTTTCAAAGAGATTTAGCATCAGCGTTAGAACTTGTCTTCAGCTGGCTACAGGGGAAAACACCGAGGGAAAAAAGGGCATGGAAGATCAGGATTTTAATTTCTGCACACACTAAAGCCCCAAGCCCAATTAAATTCACTCCCATCCTTCTTTTCTCTCTCAAAAAACCGCTCTCCCATGCACATAAAAGGAGCAGAAGTTGCAAGAGTTTATACAATATTCAAAGTATGTAAAAACCCCTCCGAAAGTATACCAGGAATCCAGGGGAGAAGTTCGACCCTGACCTGGGCTAGCACAGGGATTCTGAGTTGGGATGCTCAGCATATTCGCCCTCTACTCGTGGCCACTGCTGTATTAATGTCTGACCACATATGGAACAGGAAGGAACAGTGGAACAGCAGCCAATCAGCAGTGAGGTAAGAGTGAATACAACGCGGTGGCCCAGCTTCACTTTGCATACATTGTTCACTCATTCCCAATCTCAGGGAAGGAGGGAGGAGAGGAATCCCTGCTTGGCAGAAGGCAGAAGGGGGTGCGGGGGGGGTGCTGTATTCCTACCTTCGCCCAGTGCATGCTGGGATAGGCTCCAGCACCCCCCGCGACCCTGACCAGGAACAGGCGGGTAAAGATAATGGATGGATGAACAAACTGAATTAATATGGAAACTGACCCAAACCCTGCTTAAAAGACATCAGGAGGAAATTTGCACCCTTACTGACAGATTCCCACTTCCCAGCGGTGGGACCATTGACTGTCGAACCGATGGGGCACCCTTCTCCAACATTCCACCCCTGGCCCCCATAATTTTCCATGACAGGGCCGTACAGATGAGTGCCACCCTTCAAAATACTCCGTAGAAGGAGTGCTTATCACACCATTTCTTATGGTCACCTGACATTTCAGTTGTCGGGCCCGTCAGATTCACAGCAGTTCTTTATATTTTGAAAGGAGGGGCATCTATCAAAATTGCAGCTATAGATCCTGCACTTTGAAGCAGGGAGTTACAGTAGGTATCCGTTAGAGGAAGCAAGCGCGCATCCAAAGAGTACTCAGACAGAAATCTGATGTCAATGTCTGTCAGCTGCAGAAGAGAAAAATGGACCGTGGGTCAAATAAAAGTGAAATAATTCGCCATTAAAATCGCTTAGAAAAGAAATGGTCGCTTAACACTCCCACTGTTTTTGTCATTTGGAAATAAACTACAGGTGAAGTAAATAATAAATGGTCAAACTTTATAATGCAGGTATTTCACTCTCAGAATTTCCGTCCTCTACCATAAACAGAAGATGAATTCAGTGATATGGAAAATAATCATAAGGAATAAAAATAATATGCAGTAGTACATCTGTGTGTGTGTGTGTGTGTGTGTGTGTGTGTGTGTGGCTGAGAGGCGGAGCTTCAGCACAGGCAGTGGTTACATGTAGCCTTTGAACACATCCTTTATTGGCTCTGATGGCTTTCTAATCTAGGTGAGCAGGGCGAGGCCGAGCACTCGATCCTCTGGCCACACTCACCGCCTCGCACAGAGACACCCTGACCTGGCGTGAGCCAAGAGCCATCAGAAAGGGCCGGCAGTAAAACCTCTCAAGCAAAATCCCCACCTCTCCGAAGTGATTTAACTCGCGAACACAAAGGAGCCTCTCCTTCGGTTATTCCCCAGAAAGAGCCAGATAAACAAGTGTCAGACCTGTCAAACCTTAAAGCGGCGACACAATAAAACACGGGAGGTTCGTGCCCACCTGCGCTTTATAATAAAATGGCCGTGCGCGGCGCTCTCTCTATCAGCGCCAGGCAGAAAAGCGGGAAAACGTTTCCCGGGAGGAGACGTATAATCTCAGTGCCCTGGCCTTCCGCTACCACTGTGGAAAGCCTGTGATGAATAAAAAGGTCATTTTCTCCATGCTAATTAATAAGGGGGGGAAAAGTCCCTCTGCTAAATATCACATTGGATTTCGGAGAATGCCACATTCGGCATGATAATGATTGCTTGTGATGTTTCTTAAGGTCATTCCAGCTGTCTACAACGCAACCAAACTGCTCCCTTCTTTGCATCCCGCTAGAACTGAACACCAGGCACTTCAGCAGGGGCACCCTGCCACTATTCTCAGTCTTGAGGACCTACAAACTTCACAGAGGGTGGCTTCAAGTCTTTCTTTCCCCTTTATGACATGACAGCCTAATTCCAAAGTCACCGTTCACTGCAACAAGTTTCACAGATGAAAAACCCAAGCCGTAAAACAACAGCACTACTGTTATCCATTACAGGAGAACAGCAACAATCAGCCATTTACATTCAATATATAATTTAAAAATAAAATCACACGAGCAGACACTTGGGGGTGGGGGGATTGGCACTAGCAATGATGTCCATTCTTGTCTGAGAACCTAGTCAAAAAATGACGCCCGCCAGAGCCAATATTCTATGGCTGTATATGTAACCATAAAAATGAAGATGTAGGCATTGACATCTTGATTTAAAAAATATATATTTTTGACATAAACTTGATGCCCAACACGGGGCTAAGCATGTTCGATTTCCACCCTAATTTGGAATGGCCAACTGCCTGCAACCACAGCAGCGCTCATGCGTGAGCCCCACTGCCGGCTATAGAAAGCCACGCTTCTCCTCTGAAACACAAGGTGCCGGACGTCCGTTTCTCACACCGCAGACTACAGCAAAGCTTGCACAGGGTGGGGTCAGAGGAAGACCTTTCGTTTGCATAGGCTTTCACATGCAGTCCATGGGCGCCGTAGATAGTGAAAAAACATGGCCCATAACCGTCTGAACGCTCCCATACCCTGGGTGTTGCAATCGCCGATTTTGCATCACCCTATGGAGTTAACGGCCACAGTCAGCACTGGCACAGTCTGGATTCCATCTGAGACAGTGGGGCTCGTCCATGCACTGCAAAGACAGAAATGAACCATTCAACACCAGGGATAAATTGCCACTTTTCCAACACAATCCTTATGTTCTGACCTCATTTGGCTCATTTTATATCCCAGTATACAGCAAACAGGTGGTGACTAAAGTGAGATACCTCCTTGAACTGCCCAAATATCCCACTTAGGAAATGTAGCTGTAGCACAGCCACTGGGTTAGTGCAGTCTCAAACTAGCAAATCTCATGGCCGCTTGGTTCTGTCACTGAAATGTAGCATTAGGAGGTCTGAGAAGTGCGGACGTGGACAGACACAGACGAAAGGCCAAACAAAGATTTGGGAGACGTGATGCAACAAAGAGCAAACCTTTCACACTTCAAAATAATGCTCAGCTTTGACCTCACCCTCTCTCTGTCATGTTCTCAGTTCTCATGTCAGTGATTAAGGGAAAACAAAAAATAAAAAGCAAAGACTGCAGAGCACAGCAGCCTAGCAACCTCCGTTGCCAGGGAAACTGCATCCTGCTGAGTAACAGGGAGGCAGCGCTTCTATGGGAAGACTGAAGAACAGCAAGGCTTGGAGAGGGAGGAAGAGAGGGAAAAGGGAGTCTGCTGGGTACTGTAGTGTTTTGCATTCCTGCTAAATGCCTCCATTTATCCTGCTCTCTCAACTCAACTATACACCAACATTGCCAGGGGGAAGGGCAAAAGTTCCAGGGGGGAGGCTCCAATCACATACATGACATAATCTCTTTATTAGCTCGGCATTGGCTGAGAAGCAGTTATGAGCCTGTGGTGCAAAAAGCTTTGGAGCAGCGAGGGCCAATGAGCTAACTGATGGAGTGAGAGACCCAGGGGTGCTCCAAACAGCCCTGTTATTTACAACCCTACGTCTGATACACCGCATTCTGCCCATTCATACAAGCCCCCATTGCACACTTGCAGCAATGTGTCATTTTAACTGCCGGCCGTAAAAACAGGGCTGAGTGTACTCAAATCTGTTTCGGGCCGCGTTGGTAAAAATGTGAATACTGTACATAAATGTCCTGCAGATTCTCAAAATCTGACCACTGTGCAATTTCTCATGGCTTTAACTGGGCCCAGGTGCTGAATTCCACTTCCCATTCTGCAGTCAGCCCCATTTTCACTGCCACTGTATCCAAGCTCTCCTGAAATACCAATCAGTCAGAGTCAGATATGGGGGCCACACCCCTTACCCCAACACTCCTTAAATCATTTATTCCACTTGATCCTCTATTCCTTTATTATGCCAGCTTAATTGGTCGTATTCCACACTACCTGTAAATAATTACAAGCTGCAACACAAAGAGCTACTCGTCCCAAAAGGTTCAGTGAAATTCTCTACTACAGGTCATTACCAATATCCATTCTCAGCCATGATAAATCACCATGTGCAAAGGCAAAACTGTTGCAAAGATACATTTTGTAAAACTACCACACAGAGTGGACTACAGCAATGAGATAGAAACAATATCATAACACAATTAAATATTGAGGCTCATTTAATTCCTAAATGTTTTTTTTTTTTTTTTTTTACTAATTGCTTCAACTTAGGGTCACGAAAACCACCAATAAAAAAACAGACCAGCCTTTTTTTCAGTTTTTTCTCCACAAAAAAGGATTCTCATTACAGCAGTCCCAGTCATGCCCAAAGTGGGGGGAAAAATGTTGTTTTTCTTGCATTATCTGGCTTCCAGCAGAAGGTGCTAAATAACAGCCCAGGAATTTCAAATAATGAGTACAGAAGATAAATTGCAATCCATCTGCCTCCATTTCTAGGCTCAACTGAAACCCTGTTAACTGCTGAAGACCAGCGGCAGGGGGCAGGCCAAAAATTATAAAATGAGAACTACAAGGATTCCAACCCCCCCCCCCCCCAAAACTCTGTCCTCTGTTCATTATCCTTGTAACTGTAGATGTTCTTTTCACAAAGTGGATCTCACCACTCTGGTAGATTTAAGGTGGCTACTTAAAGCTATTTTTTTGCTTCCATTTTTCATTTATTCTTATTACTTTTGTTAGATTGGCCCTGGTTGGTCAACCAAGGGAGTGATAATAAAAACTGGACCTTGTCAATCAACAGAATTTAAGGAGACATGATTGCGCCTTCTTTGGGGAAGACGGGTTATATGAAGTTCATTCAGTAATTATTTGGGCAGCAGAACGGGTATCCCTTCTCTCAGAGCATACACCGAATATTACAATAAATAACGGACTTGTAGTCTTAGGAAGTCTACAGGGTTTAAAGCTATGCAGTGAAAAAACATCCTTGTACCTCTACAGTTAATTTTTTTTAAAACCACTATATGATATATAACAAAAGGAATGGGTAGGAACACTGGGCAGATCCACTAAAAGTCCCTAAATTAGGATACAGATCCCGAAATGCCCTCTCAGGGCATGGGGGGGAGGAGAGGGGGGGCATTGAGATTAAGCCTGTTAAATTCACTTTCTCTGCTTGTGCTGAAAATTACTCTTGCTATCTTCCAAGGCTGGAGAAGCCTTCCTGGAACAATTTCCCACACTTCAGTCAAATTGATTTTTTTTTTTTTTTTTTTAATAATGATAATAAAAAACAGGTTGCAGACTAATATCTCATCCAATCTTGCCTTCACCACAGATGTCCCAGGCTCTGATTGTTACCATGGGGAATGAGCCATACAGGTGTCTTCTCCTTTCCTAAAGCCGTAGGTAACGTGTAAATTGCAGTCCAAGAAAAACACAGGGGTGTGACAAGGACAGGACGCAGGACTTCAAAGTTGCAGGTTCAAATTCCAGAAGAGGCACTGTCACTGTACCAGTTCTTCAGTAAATATCCAGGCGAATGTATTTTAACATGTTAGGGCATCGGCTATATAAAGTACAGTACAAGATAAATTCAAACCTGTTTAAGTAAAGATCATAAATTAGATTAAATCTCTGATGCGCTCCAACATCACCCCCTGATACCCACTCATGTCATGAGCAGTTATGGGGCGACATAGCTCAGGAGGTAAGACCGATTGTCTGGCAGTCGGAGGGTTGCCGGTTCAAACCCCGCCCTGGGCATGTCAAAGTGTCCTTGAGCAAGACACCTAACCCCTAACCCCTAACTGCTCTGGCGAATGAGAGGCATCAATTGTAAAGCGCTTTGGATAAAAGTGCTATATAAATGCAGTCCATTTACCAGTTAAATTTTTAGGATGCTGTCAACGGGTATTGACTATGCACTAATTAGCCCTTTAAAGTATTCCTGTCATGTCTTCAGCTAGTGCTCCTCCCAAATTTGTGTCACCCCATAGGACTGTCGGCCAGTCTGCACCCAGAAGGTGTAGACTGGAGCTAACCACAGGGTACACCACTGCACTAAGTGCACATGCTTCATGGGCATTTTCTTGATGGAGAAGTTTGATTACTTAGTACACCTTTAGTGGCATAAAGAAACAAGCTAACTCTTAAAATATCACCTGTAATTCTGCCAAACTGAAATACCGGCATGAGGGGAAAAAATATTTTTTCACGCTATTTCATTCACAAAACTCTTATTATTAAGTTAGAGGCTGGTTTACAGAACTGCTCATCATGCTCTTTTCCCATCTGGTACAAGAACATATGGCTTTGTGTAAGTTCGTGGCAACCTTCACACCTGATGTGACAATGCTCAATGAAATAATGCTGGAGTATCAGCAGATTATGATTAGTTTAATCAGGTAGTTCATATACCAAATTAGAATTTGCATTTTATTTTTTAATGAAAGAAAAACAAATTCAAATATGCATTTTTAAGTTGCACGTGAAGCTATAAAAGCATTTTCAATGTCCTCCACAGTTAGGAAAAACAGTGATTAGCGAAACAAATTATTGCTGTTAGACTTCCAACAGTTTATTTGATTCTCAAAGCTTCATTCAGGAGGCTTGAATTCTTGAAATGCTTGAAAATGTGGGACAGTTATTACAAGTCCATTGTTCCACTCCCAATGGACGCCTCCCACCTCTGCAGGTTTTATGTGTGATCATTTTTGTTGCAGATGGCTCAGGCAGGCTAGTTTCCCATCGCCTATCCAGAGCAATTCCACTTCACTTCTGCTTCCCCATGCAAACTCACTATTCCACAAGCCTCCTTTTGTTTCACAATAAAGCTAATATAGAAACTGCATTCCCCATTGGTATTGGGCAGGTTTGACTGACACACAACCAGTTAGATAATTAGATTCCATCAAACAGCTACTCTTAAGTATTTTTCTCCCCCAATTAACAAACTAATCTGTCAAGATCAATCTGTCAATTCCCTCCCTGTAACACTTGGGAGTGATTACATTACGTCTCTTGAAATTGTTTGCTTTATTTACAGTACATACATGGTCCTAATAGTGTCTGTTTTAATTAATGTTTCCATGCTTTGCACCCTCTGCAAATGTCCAAATTAGTCATTTCTGCAAGCACTAGCACAATAACACTGACAATGGCTACTAGTAGTGGTGTTGGTACAGCAAGAACTGTTGAGTAACTCCTCAAAAAAAAAAGAAAAATCCTGTTTCAACACTGCTACCAATGGCTTTTTGACCACAATGACTTGAGAGCTAACACCCAGGTGCCGGTAATGGAAGCCTAGGTACACCCAATTCCCACATATATATATCCGATAATAATTCCCTGAAAATCTTTGAGGTTTTCTCGAGGCATGCGCACACGCAAACATACGACTATGGAAATTTACTGGCCACCGTTGCTGGTCATCGATTTTGTCACGTGCCTTTTACAGGCTGTACTCCTGCAATAAGCAATACACAGTTCCATCTAATTAGAACTGGGCTTGGAACCATTAGGGCTCTTCAAAGGCCAACAGCAGGAGCGGGTACAGTTCAGCAGCGTAATAATCACAGCTTGACTGAAGGTCATTTTTAGTAAATATGGCTTTTTAAAGAACTACAAGCTGAATCCTGTATTGATCACGCAGTTAAAATGGATTTTCTCAAAATATACTGGAGCTCATTCACTGAGTACTTGTAACTCTCCACCAGAGTAGTCACTTTTACTGTAATTATTAATAATATTTATGTGTAATCAGGAACTTATCGTTATCGACTACCATTTCCACAGTAGCGCCGTCGACATAAAATGATAATTAAAGGCATAATTTTTTGCTATGGGCTTCTTGGCATGGTGCACTTTCCCCATCCACTCCGTGACAAAGGAGCTATCTGCCCCAATACTTAAAATGTGTACATTTACTGGCTGCCATTTCCAGAGGCGCAGGAAAGATTTTTGAAGTGGGGGGGGCCAAACTGTGAGCAAAAGAAAGGTCTCCACTTTTAAGCTTATACAACTACCCCGATCCAGGGGGATGGATAGGGGTCCCTATAAAACTGGGGGGGACGTAACCCCCCGCCCCCCCCCCCCCCCCCCCCCCCCCCCGCCATCTACGCCCCTGGCCATTTCTCTTTTTATTTAAGTTTCCCGTTGTTTTAGTACGCCTCAAGTAAGCGTGACAAGTCCTTATTATAAACGTCAGGGTTCGATGAAAATACACTCGGAGGTGTAGCAATAAACAAAAGCAACATTGTATCTTATGTAGAAAAATGCATTTGTTGAGTGTACTCAACTTCGCGCTGTCATTCAAGTATATTCCCCTGTGCTTTTTCGTAACTACTTGTGTCTCTGAAATTATTGCTAGTTTGAACGGGTATCCAGGCTTACCAAAATGGTAAGCCAAAGAAAGTTTGCATGGATGTTTCCCCAACCACTGGAAAAAAAAACTCATTTTTTGTGCTGTTGACCGGCATTGACCCCTGTGCACAGTGCCTAATCCGGTTACACCCCTCCACACTGTGATGGCACACTATATGAGTCTGCATCTCAACAGAGGCAGGCCAGTGTTAATATTCACGACCTGTAAGGCCCTGAATTCAACAGCCATCAGCCCCGTAATCCTGACAGAGTGAAGAAGATCACCTTGAAATTTAGCTATTTACACATTCCATGAATATTTCAACAAAAAGCAACACAAAAAAGGGATATTTAATGACACCGTATTTAATGGTGCTGCAGAAGAGGCTTCACGATGATAAAAAAAAACAAGACATCCTTGCACTGTTCTACATATCAAACTGCTTATAGGCCTAAATCACGTACCTGAAATGCCATTTCACTAAAACAAGAACCAATCGTGAATTAATAGAGACATAGTCACAAAAAAAGATTGCAGTCATTAGCACCACCTGGTAGCTGCCCTGGAGCAATGTAAAGGCTGATTAAAGCAACACGGCCTGCCTCACTCCGCATCAAAGGTGTCCATCAATAAATCACTTCAATAATGTATTCAGCACCATCTATCAACTGAGACAACACACATCAAAACACCCAGCCACAGTTGCTAGAGAAACAGGCCAAGCAAGGGAGAAAAAAAAAAGAAAAAAAAAAAAAGAAAAAAGTGACAGAGAAAATCACCACATCCATTTCACTGTTTTGTTTTATCGCGCATAATTCCCAAAAAGTCACCAGTGTATGCAAAAGTGGCAGACCTCAAATAGCAAGCAGGCAATGTTAGGTAATGTACTGCTTCTTCACCTTTGTGGCAAAGAAGAAGGCAAAATCATCCAGGTCTCTAAGATCTTTGAACACACTCATCCCATTTACACGATCCCAGATCCCACTGGCCAGTCCTCTAAATTGGTGTTGCCCAAAAACGAGCAAACTGCGAACACCAAGTCCGAAAAAAAACTAAATAACACAAGAACTTCAGTGGATTTTATTATCTGCCAGTCCTTTTCTACATTATCATTGTCGCCACCTGCTTACATATCAAGCATGCAGAAAAGCACAGACCTGTACGATCTATCAGTCACCATTTACAACCAAGACATGCGCAGTTCTCATGTAATCCCCCAACCAAAAAAATTGGAAAAATCCATCACTGTTGCCACCAAGATCCTTTTCATTTTACGGGGGAACTACATTTGTAACATTTGTGCCATGATGATGACCTCTAGGATCCATCAGTCAACAATTACAACCAAGAGCCCAGACATGTACAGATCGAATCCCCCAACCAAAAAAAAAGGGAAAATCTATCACCCTTGCAGCCAAGATCCTGTTCATTTTACGGGGGAACTACATTTGTAACCAAGTGAGTCGATTGGTCCATCCATCAGAGAGTGGCAAGTAAAACTGAAATCTGACATTTAAGAGATGTGGTGCCTTCACTCTGATATGAACTACAGGCAAATGACAAATTGTTCATCAGCCCCTATCCCACAGCGCAATCTCTTATAATGTTTAGGTTGAAATGCACATCCTTGACATTTGCAGGAAAAAAGGTCAGAATTCGTCTTTATTAATGCTCACACTTTACACTCAGGCAGCGAGTAGATGGGGATTATGGCGATAATCTGGAGTAATGCCAGCACGCAAGTTTTCCCCCATCTTGCTTATAATGTTCCAATTTATCAGCCAAAGAGCTCTGGGTTTCACCTTTCCGTGTAAACTTTGCTTTTTATGTGAGGTCACTAACAAATGCTGCAGTGACCTTGCGCCTGCATATAACTTTTTTTTCATAAGACATAAAAAACAAGTGTCTATTTTAGGCTCAGTAAACGTAATAATAATGCTCACAATCAATAATTAATGGCCATTGTGTTTTCAGTGCTCCTGGCATACACTATGTACGTAGCTGGAGAAGCATGGCACCAAATAAGTAGCCTACCTAAATTTCTATATTGTGCGTGAAGCAATGCAATGTTTTGAGTCGTTTACTGTTGCTGAGAATGAAACTATTAAGGCCATACTCACACATACTACATTGGAACACGTAAATGTGTACAACACGAAGGCTATCGACTTCATTTTCACCCCCATTTGGAACCCGGCTTTCATATCTTTCATCTACTACATGTTTTGAAACGGAACGCGGAAGTCAGACCGAAGCGTAATCTGCCATCACTGTGAGTGGCAAAATGGATAACAAGCCAGCACGGTTTCGGGTTGTTATTTACGACCCACCACAGAAGATGACATTTCCTCATAGGTTTTCTTGTCGAATAAACGCATTGATGTACGCGTTTGCTGCCTTTTGTTTCTCTGTATCTGGTGTTCACCCAATACAGCTATTTCCGTGAGGATGTAACCGCGAAAATGTTTTAATTTAAACGCACCCTGACGAATCAAGCACGTGACAAGTCTGGGACCACACACTAGGCTACGCGGAAGGAAAGGAGTCTTGATATGCAGAGAGCGCAACACGGCGGCTGCTCTCTAAATGATGTTAAGTTGTAACTTCGAATGTAACTTTTTTCCGTTTGATTACTTACAGTTAATACGAACAAAACTACAGACATTCCGCGGCACTAAAAAAATCTCGTGATTGTATCGGTGGGTTCTAGCACAGGCTTGAATATTAGCCTTCGAAAATCAATCCCGGTATAAAACTGTAGCCTACGTGCCTACACTCCAGACAAGGAAATAACGCACTTCCTATTATTATAAACCTGCATCGTAAACATAAATATCTAAGTGATTGGCTGGCTTTTATGGACTCGTGTTATAACTGGTAGATTTACTTGTCAAATTCGCACAGAAGGCGGGTCGTAATATAGGCTATCACCAGGAACAGGTAATGTGTTGGTAGCTGGTCATATGAACATAGATGACAAGCAGATTATACGTATCCAGACACCAGCTATCAAACTTATATAAAATGACCAGGTTCATTTTGGCTGCCTTTAACGTTATAGTAGGGGTAAGTACATTTATTTCCCCAGTTCAAGCGCTGGACAATGGCCTCGCGCTGACACCGACAATGGGCTGGCTGCACTGGGAAAGATTTATGTGTAATACTGACTGTGACACGGATCCTCATAATTGTATCAGGTAAGGCACAGCAAGCTGGTAAACCGCACTTCTTTTCACGCTATACAGTGCATACACGCACGGGGTTTTAATTATTTTTTCACACAGAATGAAAGAAGTTATTCCCCGGCTCTAAGAAGACAAAAACATAATTACGGGGTTTCCTTTATTTGAATTTGGCGGAAAAATTTTTTTATTATAAATTTCACCCTCTGATGACGATCCACAAGACTTCTTTATAACCTCTGTATTCCTAAAATGAGCTCATGTGGGCTGGGCACCTTTTGGTGCATGACACTTTGAAAAAATAAAAACCTAAACCTAAAATGACATGTTGGAAATTGTCCTCCCTGTTCTATGAATTCAACAAATCTTGAATTATCCTATAACTCTGCATGTGACAAGCTGTGGTGTCTTGAAATCTGTTACTATGACTTATGCATTTTATTTACTTACCTTGTAATGTTTCACTAAAATGTAACCGTCTCTTGTTTATTGTAGACCTAGTGTAAACCAAACCAAATACAAAAACATTATAAACAAAACCATAGATTTTCCTTCAGCGGCTTTGTAGGGGAAGTGATACTTGCTCAAACTGACACTTTAAACCACCAGTGTAAGAAACGGTTTTTTTTTCAGTAAATTGTTATGAAAAACTTGTTAGCTTGAGACTGTGACATATTTCAGTATCTGCCATGTCCTTTCCACCAAGTACCAACTCCAAATCGCTCCAGTGTGAGCTTTCATTGAGCCTTTTTTAGGTGTAGTTTATGGCCCTGTACAATGCAATTTTTAAAAGAGAGAGTAGAGATGCTGAGGAGTTTATTCAGAAACATTTTTCAAGGTCTGGAGTTTTGATGCTAATAAGCTGTTCATGTCTCAGGGTGGGGAATCCCTAGCTTTGGGTGCTTCTCATAAACATAAACTCGCATGAAATATCTGACTTGTGAAATATCTGTCTTGTGAAATGTCAGATGTATAACTCATTCCTACATATTAATATGCTGCCAGGTGAGTTTTTGTTTGAAAGCTATTGGCTATATAGGGTAGGTAAATTTTTGGGGTGGATACCAAAATGGCTCCGGGGTTAGGAATTAGAAATGACAAAATGACACGCGATGATTGACAGCAGCTTTCATTCTGTTACCCCCCCCCCCCCCCCCCCTGGGAATCCACAGTGAGAAGCTGTACATGGAGATGGCGGACATGATGGTGAAGGATGGGTGGAAGGAAGCCGGCTACGAGTACGTGTGCATCGACGACTGCTGGCCCTCCAGGGACCGCGACTCCAACGGCCGACTGCAGGCGGACCCCAAAAGGTTCCCAGGGGGGATGAAGAAGCTTGCTGACTATGTGAGTCACGGGCCACAGAAACACTTGTTCCTTCAGCAGGCTGCTCGTAGCAGTTACCAGGACCCCTTTCAAAATGGGCTGTTGAACAGGAAACTGCTAAGCCACATCAGTCTTTCTTAACGCAGCAGTCCTTAATTCATATTAAAGGACTCTTCAAATTTTATAAATACTGAAAAGCTTCTACCTGCTGCTCTTAAATGCAGGAGGAACGTTCTGTTGTACTTAAGTTGTAACAGTACAGTGGAAATACAATACCCCCCTCTACTGGATGTAGGGAGTATTGCAAAAGCTTTTTCTGAGTGGCATATCCTTTCAACTCCACTGTCAGGTTTTCTGTAGCAGAGTAAATTACACACTTCCTGACTGTGTTGTAAATTTTTTTCTCTGTTGTGTGTGTATTCAGATTCACTCCAAGGGCCTGAAGCTGGGGATTTATGCCGATGTCGGCACGAAGACCTGTGCAGGCTACCCTGGCAGCTTGGGCCACTATGACACGGACGCTGAGACCTTTGCCGAATGGGGGGTGGACCTGCTGAAATTTGACGGGTGCAACATGCCCAACTGGACCTTACTGGCAGGAGGTAAGGCAAGATCCACACACCGTTAAGAGGTGTCATTCTGCACTGTCACGTCTGACCTCTGATGTGAAACGTAATTATAAAAGCCCTCGATGCTGGAGGAGACTGACATATTGAGGTGTTTGCACTTGTGAAAATTGTTTTACAGGTTATACAAACATGTCCAGTGCCTTGAACAAGACCGGGAGGAGTATTTTGTATTCCTGTGAGTGGCCACTGTACGAGTGGCAGTTCCACCAGGTAGGAAGAATAACAAGTACACAGAGTGACCTGAAACTCAACAGAAAAAATGTTTTGACAAGATAATGTGTGAAGTACAAAGATAAACCCCAAAGGTTGCTTCAAAGCAAGAGAGAAGGTTGACAGATCTTCTTAGGCCTTTTTGTAGTGCAGTCAGTCGCCTGTAAATGCATAATTAAAACCAGCATTTTCCATTTTATTGCAAAGCCTGCACATTTTAAAATCCATTTGTTCTCTATATACACAGGCTATGTGAATATTATGCATAATGCTGTTACATTGTTCCTCTTTAATGGAGTTCACTTTTTCTGTCATCATTCTATGTGTATGCACACAGTATTTGTATATTTACTGTACATTCATATTAAGTGTTGTACTGCACATACATTAAATATGGCATTCAGTTTGAATTTGCAGTTTGTTGGCAATGCTATGCAACCTAAATATATGTGCAACAAGCATTTTAAAAGCCACCACTATTCATAAAATAATTACCGTATTCATAAAATGAATTTATTTATTTGGCATCTGAAACATTAAATTAATAGGACTATTATATTGGGGCTTGTGCTTGCAACATAAAATTTTCCCATTTTATTCCATTGATTTCACTTTTCTGTGCATCCTCTTAAGTACGTGGCATGGTAGACTTGAGCTTACTTAATTGTAAGGAATCGACCGTAAACCTCCTTAAGTCCTTAACGCAGCATTCAATGTCAAAATAAATTATAATGGCAGTTAATCAAGAGTTTGGATGCAGGCCAGTTAAATGGCGTGAAGACAAATGTTTGGGTTTGGGTTACTGTGGAGGGAGATACTAACTGCAAAAGCCTGAAAATCTGAAGGTCTCAGCACCTGTTCTCAGTGCAGTAAGTCACACCACAGTCCAAGGTTGAATCCTCTCCGTGCCTGTGCCGACTGGTGCCAGGCAGGAGTCCCGGGGAAAAATACAATTGGCATCGTCCAGGGAGGACAGACTTCAGTAGGAGGGAGGGCAGTTTCATCACAGTCTGAGAGCGCCACATTGCCACCCCTCGTTCCTGTGACCTTGACCCATCGTCCCGTCCCGTTGCAGCCTAACTACACCGCAATCCAGCAGATGTGTAATCACTGGCGCAACTTTGCGGACGTGTACGATTCGTGGAGCAGTGTGCAGACCATCCTGGACTGGACAGCCGATCATCAGGACCTCATAGTTCCGGTGGCTGGGCCCGGAGGCTGGAATGACCCGGACATGGTACCCGCCCCTCTGTCTGCTGAAGCAGGGCTTCCAGAACTGGGCTGCTCCACAAAATTATATATTTTCCCTTTTAATTTTTCCACTAGTACCCTAGTGTCACCTCACACCGAGAAGGTCCCAGGTGCAAATTTCACAGGGCCTTTCTGTGTGGAGCTGGCACGTTCTTCTTTTGTCATCATAGGTTTCCTCGCAGTCCAAAGATATGCAAGTTAGACTAATTGGAGATTCTAAATTGCCCATAGGTATGAGTGTGGGAGTGAATGGTGCGTCTGCCCTGCGATGGACTGGCAACCTGTCCAGGGTATGTACAACACACCCAATGCATGCATTTACATTACATTACAGACAACCTTATCCAGAGTGACTTGCACAACTTTTACATTGCAAACGTGTAAGTGCAGGGATAGGCTACAACCCCTCTGTGACCCTTATGAGTCATAAATAAGTTAGACAGAGTCGAGTGAGTTTGAGCTCTTTGGCTGACCAGTGTTATTGCCCCGTTTCAGCTGGTAATCGGGAATTTTGGGCTGAGCCGGGACCAGCAGGAGACCCAAATGGCCTTGTGGGCGATCATGGCCGCCCCGCTGCTGATGTCAAACGACCTGCGGGCCATCGATCCCCAGTCCCGACAGCTGCTGCAGAACCGCCACATCATCGCCATCAGCCAGGACCCCCTGGGCAAGCAGGGCACCCGCGAGGCCAAGGTATGGAGCCCACTCTACCGTCTCACCTGTGAACTCCCACCTCACTGGCCATTACAGATCCTGTGACACAGCGCACAGTATGGGGACCCAAACCTGGCAGTATTAACTGGCCCTCAGATCATACCATAGTTCAGGACTGCTTAACCCTGTTCCTGGAGATCTACTGTCCTGTAGGTTTTCACTCCAACCCTAACTAAGCACTCCTCATTCAACAGCTGGAAACCTTGTTGAGCTGCCAATTAAGCTGTATCAGGTGTGTCAAATTAAGGTTGAAATGAAAATCTACAGGATGGTAGATCTCTAAGTCTAGCTGCCCTGTACACCTCAGTTTATGTAGTTTACTCTCTTCACTGTAAAGCACTTTGAAATCATGAAAGTCGCTATATAAAAGTAATTCTTTATACAGCAATATGCACACCTGTAATCATCCAGCAGACACAAAAACATTGTTCACCTAACCACTCTGAGGCAGTAGTGATGCGACTGGCTGCGTTTGGCCCCCAGGTGAACGGTTTCGATGTGTGGCAGCGCCCCCTGTCCAACGACAGACTGGCACTGGCGCTGACCAACAGGCAGGAGATGGGCGGGCCCCGGAACTTCCCCCTGTTCCTGGCCACCTTGCTCACCTGGGGGTCCTGTAATCCCCGCTGCAACGTGACCCAGATCCTGCCCCAGTATCAGGAGCTGGGCGTGCAGGGGCTCTTCAATAAGGTACAGGTGCAGGTGAACCCCACGGGCACCGCGCTGCTCGTCCTCTCCCCCGTGGAGGGCACGTCCTGCTCCAGGCAGCAGGCTAAAAAATGGCTTCGCTACCTCAGCAAAGACAAAGCCCAGAGGACGGCTCTGTGACGCAGCAGAAGACGCAGTTTCATCCAGTTTATTTCAGTTTCAGTTTTCCCGAAACTTGAGAAAGGGGGCGGGGCTACCAAATGTGTTCTTTGCCTCGCCGGTTTTAACCAATCATTGTTTTGGTGAGGGGTAAAACTCTGGTTTGTTCAAAAACATACATGATTGACAGCTCAATTTAGCTCCGCCCATTAAAGGGCTCATGAAACATTACTCTCCAATCAGCAGCTTTAACAGTGCCAGAGAGAGGCGTTGCAAAAAAATTTCAGCATGAACAGTCTCCGCATACAAGGGAAGGATCAAATGCAATGTCTTAAACCAAAGAAAGGTATACTTAAGGAATGCAAGTTATTTCAGGCAGCTGATGTTAACAGGAAACATGTTTAATATTGAGTACAATGGAATACGTGGAGTACTATGGAAGTGCAATAGAAATAACTGCTGCCTAATTTGTGCAATTATATGATGGGAAAATAAGGAAATCTGTTTGTACAGCGCACATCTTACCATTTATCTTAGTGTGCTCTGGATTTTTCAAGAGATTTTGCTTTTTATGATTTAAAAAACATTTTTTAATGAAATTTAAATAAAGCACTTCACAGACCACTTGTGCATTTTCACTGCCGTCTCCACACCTCTGAGATTACGACCTCAGTGTAATAATGACAAGCAGGTTCAAGCATATTTCAGTTCCTTTATTGGCCTTAATAGAACAGTCCAGGAGCCTAGAACTGGATCACCTGGCCCTGGAAGAAGAAAGCATGAATGCAATCAGAACAAAACCAAACAAAATATGAATTTCACAACAATGAAATTCAATATCAGTAATCACCATCATGACCTGACTGGCAAAAGACATTCCAGGGTTGTAAAATAGCCTCACAATACTCCATACTCCAATAATGCCACACATAAATATCCTGAATTACCTGGGTTCAAATGCTTGCTTAATGTACTGTTAAATTTAATTATAGAAATGTGTGTAGAATGTGTTTTGAAGCAAAAAAAATAGTGTAATGAAGAAAAACCAGTGCAGAGCTAGGATTTACACAATAAATCAATTTATTAAAAGCCATTGACTAGCTCCCTGGTCAATCAAACTTTAACTCAATATGGTCACAACCCAATTTAAGGCAGTGGTTATGAAAGGGGGGGCCGCAGTGAGGGTTTCTGTGGGGGGGGGGGCTTCAAAAAAACCTCCTAATACTAAAGGGGGGAGGGGCTTCAAAAAACTTCCTATTACTAAAAAGGGGGGGGGGGGGGGGTGGGCTGACCAAAAAGTTTGGGAACCACTGCTTTAGGGGTACCTGAACTGGGGCAGGGAAACAAAGAGCTGGAGCTCAGCATCACAGAAACGAAACCAGGAAGTAGACCTGAAACATTTATAATGCCACTCATTCCACATACACAGGCTGCGTTTAGCATTTCGGCCTTAACGGCTGAAAAACACAACCATGGGCAACACAGGGCTGAAGAGCAAGAGTACAGGTCCCCTCTGCCACTAAGTTTATATGGCTCAAGGTAAGCCTTCAAAATGAAGATCATGCAGAATCTTAAGCTATATACCAAAGAGACATCTGCCAACTTGAGACTGGGCAGTCAGAGGGAAACTGTGATCGTGTGCCATTAAGACGCTGTACCCCAGTTGTTGGGTTAAAACACGCAAAGTGAGCTTCTCCAGGCAAAACAAAAATAGGTGAAAATAAATCAAACCTGTCCATTGTGTCTATATCCAATGACAGTATGAGCGGATGCACGAAATTGTTGCAATTACTGCTGCTCGTGTCCCATTATGTGAATGGGTGGGCATGTGACGTCTTAAATTACCACTATGTTCTCCCAATTACAAATGTCCCAATTTTGTCTGTTTACACTCATCGCTGCAACTCCACTCTGTCAGTTCAGGAGAGCTCAGACAAGCATGAAACCTCCTCCAGAACATGATGTCAACTGTCTGCTTCAGTCTGCAAGCCAGACTTTCCCACGCTGAGTTTGAAGAGGACGTGCAGGTGGATAATGTGGTATGTGGGCGTCCAGAGAGGAAGGGATAATGTCACTGGTCCACAATGAAGACATGCATTCCTCTGACTGGAATCCTCCCTATCCCCAGATGCAGCCAATCACACGCTGCCCTGTGTAGCTACTGGCCATAGCCAGCACTGACACCGTCCAGATTCAACAGCGCAGGCAACAATGTGATCACACAACGGATCAAAAAACTTCAGACTATAAGACGCGAACACAAGCATTTAAACTCAAGCTACTGCTCTGTACGACAATGCTCATCCCAACAGTCAGCCCACGCCCACCTGGCCTGTTGCACAATCTCCCTGACAGCCAGCTCCTCTGGAATGGCCTTTGCTGTGAAGCCCAGCTGTAGTATCGTTACTTGCGCGGTCGAAGACGTGCTCGGGAAACAGTACGCAGATCTTACCTTTCTCTTCTTGTCTCCGCCCAGCTCAAAGTGCTTGCATCTCTTGATGGCCAGCATTCTTTTGGACCGGCAGTTGGGTTCCACACACTCCAGCCTCAATACAATCTTTTTTGTGGTCTTAGCCTTTAGAAAAATGCCAGAATTTTCTATGTAATACGTTTGTGATTACACGCTGTACTTGCAACCATAAGAGTACGAACACCTTTGATAAACTGTCCAAAAAAAAAAAAAAAGCACTGGAAATTCAAGTGTTTTCTGTCAGAAATATAAAAGGATAAACAACTGCATGTCTTCCAAATCAAATCATATAAGCTTCCCAAAAGTGACAAGAAATTAAAAATGTTAAAAAAAAATTAAATAAATAAAAATGAAAAAAAATGTAAAGTTGCGTTTTGAAAAGAATGAGTTATCAGTACATAGTACTTGTGTACGATCCCTTTGAGAGTAAAGAGTGGCTTTGACTTGTGTTACATTTACATTCCAAGCATGTAAATGGGTTTCATACCACAACAGGAATTTTCCAGCATCTCTGTGGAATCTGTCTCCACTGACTAAATCATAAAGCCGGACAATATTCTGGCACATCACCTGATTTAACACTTTGTGTTTTACATAAAATAAAAGCTTCTTTCCCTAAACCCACATCATACACACAACAGTACAGGCAATACATGTAATAAAAATCATGGTACACAATGCCAAGATGTGTGAAGTTTACACTTGGTTATAGGGTCATACCTTCTTTCTGAAAATCGGCTTAGTCTGACCACCATAGCCACTCTGCTTTCTGTCATACCTCCTCTTTCCTGTAAAATTAAAGGTTAAAAAGATTCAGCCTTTATCCATGGGTGTAAGGGCCTGATCAGAGTTAGTGACAGTTGGCTGAATAATTTCAAACTGCCACATATACGATTCGTGTGGACTCACCCTGGGCATACAGAGAGTCTTTGCCCTTTTTGTACTGAGTAACTTTGTGCGGCTGGTGCCGCTTGCACTTTTTGCAGTAAGTCCTGCGGGTCTTCGGCACGTTCACCTGAACCATAGACAAACACACAACGTAAAGGTTAAGGGTGTGCATGCGTTCGTACAGGATACATTCATTTCACAATTACTATTTCCATACCACATCTAAATAACTTCACGTGCGCGTTCCTATAAGTTCACCAACGTTTAGTAAAATGCAACCGCTTTCCTCATACTGCTGTTTCCAAGCTAGCAGTAGAGGTAGCTATCGATATATTGCTTTAGCACATTTAACGAGGCACAACTCAGAAGCTTCACAATGAGCTAACGATGCGAGAAATGGCACATCGCGAAATTTGGCTAACCGTCGTTATACCTGCCAGTTTCCTTGCATAGCATATTATATTATGACATAGCTAAATGGATCCGACCGATAACTAGTGTGCAGATTCACGTTATCTGAGATTCAGCAGTTCATACCTAGGGGACACAGCGAATCGGTTTTCTCACATTTACATTCTACAAGAAAAGTACACCAGTCGTTACGATAAAAAGACAATGGCCATTCTCTAGTAATGTTGTTATAACGCGTGAGCTATTTACCACAGTGGGATAAGCAGCCATACTTGGCTGCTATGGCCAAGATCGAGTGCCTTTTAAGACACAACTATACACGTTTGATTACAAGCAAAAATAACAATATAGCGACCCGCGTGTTATCCACCACTTCTATAACACGGGGGTTTATTTGACATCTCATGCAGATATGTGCTGCCGTAAGATTGCCACTGATTGTCTACACCACCAAGGGTCTCATAGTTCTTACCATGGTTTACAGACCCTGAGAAGAAGGAAGAGGAGAGACTGACCCGGTAACACTTTCAAAGTTCAGCCCTGGCGCAGAATTCGATAGCGTGGTTTGCAAAATGACGCCACCTTGTGGTAGGCATGTGTCCTTCGTAGACACTTGTTCTGTTTTCTCGAATAAATTGTCCGCTGTAAAAAATATTGTCTGGGTTATGTGCTGAATGCTTAAAATGTAAAATAAGTAGCTAGGCTATAGTATCAGAACTAAGCAATGCATTAAAACATATGGTTTGCATAGCTCTGGTATGTGCTTCAAAGTTGCCTTGAAAATTGACAGTTGTTTAAATTTCCACACTAAGAATGAACACTCTTATGAAAAGTAAAATTACATTAAAACACACCTGTTCATGAAACTAATACCACAGCATCTGACTTCACGCCATTGAACAGATATGAAAATTAGCAGGAAGCAGAAGAGGAACTGGAACCAGCAAGTTCCTTAATAAGGGTGGGGTTTGGTGGCCGGCTGTCACACTGACGAGTGCGATGAGAGTGGACAGCCTGAAGTACCGCTGTCTTTTAAGCATCAAGAGTTGCAGTCGGCGGGATCCAAGCTTTTGAAAGGAGCTACGTTTTGCGGGTAAAGTAAGTGATACACGGAGCTCCATGCATTCTCCACTCATTTCACTAGGGGGTCTCTAAATTGGGGGGAACTGTGTGTATGTGTGTGGTGGTTTTGGGGGCGGGGGGAGGTTGGGGGTCGGTACTCATTATCACACTGTAATTTGGACCTTTGGACACTAGGGACCCCAATGTCTAATGTGACTGCTACATATGATCTATATTCATGTCATTTCATCGTTGCATGTTGTCTGTGCAACGGTGTCTCTTTCTTTTGGTTTGAAGAAAAAAAAAAAAGAAAACAAGAAACGGAAAAACATTCTCAGAAATGATCAGGAATAACATATATTTTACGCTTTGTGTATATTGATATATCCTGCAGTAGCTCCTGTTTGGTTTATCAACTCAGCAAGCATGGTCTCCAGAGCTGCTATTTTATTGTATTGAAAACAGTAGGGTGTTATCATTTTTATTGCATGCACATTAATTATCTTAATAAAGCAATGATAAAAAAATAATCCAATGCTAATGCTAAAATAATACACCTGATATTCACAGTTTTAACAATCATCATGGTTCTATTGAGCATAAATAAGCATATTTTCACCAAGGAGCCAAGATGACTCACTCTGTCTTTGGCTGGCCGGTCGGCTCAGTGGAGCATGGCGTGCTTGCATCACCTGTCCTTGAACTGAGTCTGAATAACAGGTTTTAGTTTTGCAAAGCTGTAATGAAGATATCCATGTGGACCTTCATAAATAAGAAAAAAAGTGAAACTGAATTAATGGCCACCTCCTCTATGTATGGATTTGCGTAAGAGTTTGTTGATGATTGTTGGGTAGTTTACAGAAGTGTGACCCTTATCAGACCCCCAAAGGAAAACAGACTGTTTACAGTGCTGACAGGGAGTCAGTAGGTGTAATAAAGAGGCAGCGCTCACTCTCTAAACATCTTACTGGATCAGCATTATGTAAACCCTAGGTTCTCCATAATATAGTGTAATCATGTATTGTATTGTTGGAAAGCCAATGTCATGGGGAACAAGTTGGGGTCTTTGGCGGTGGGTTGCTGACAAAAGCTCTCGATGCCTATGGGTCAGTGCCCAGCCAGATAGAAAGGTTACCTGGTGTGGTATACATACAGAGATCGCACAAGCATGATTATTGATGTAATGTTTTGTTAAGATCATGTCCTCATTTGATGACTTTGGGTTTTTACTTTGATCATTGGGTATATAAGGGAAGTACATTGGTTCAGGAAGACTCGTCAACACAGTCTCCTACACATTATACATAATAATATATAACCATTCAACTGCACACACTCTTGAATCATTGTATATTGCAATTATTATCATACTGTAAAATAAATATCATTCATTTTAACCTGGCATACTCCTTGACTGTTACCACAGCAAACCTAGCAGTTTTAAGGTCCTAATGTACACATAGAACTCAGGATATCTTCACCGCGTAGTCACTCGCCTATATACTAGTGTTGTAACAAGATACACAATTGGATATATGCAGGCTACACAAGCAAGAGGCATGTGCACGTCCACCAAAATAGATAGCAATCAATATAGAGCCACGCTACAGGTGAAAAGCAGTCTCCACCTAACTGTTAGCACAGAGGAAAAGTTAATGCATTATTTTGGAGTCAGATAACTGAGGGGACATAAAAGTAATCCCGTTCTTGTAGCACCATAACGGGATTACTTCACCACTCAGATACTTCCGCAGTTTGGTGTATCTGAGGGGTTTTTATACATGATAATACATTTTTCTCAGAAAGAGGAAACCTTCTTAGTAGCCAAATATCTGAGGCATTTCAGGTCTGCTTCTTTAGTGGTTGAAAGGGTGATGGCATATGGTCTCAATATTTCTTAAGAAATTGGAAATCAACAGAATAATTTATGTTGGAGTAAAAATGTGGAGACACACAGGGATGAAAAAAATATCTAAATGTGTATGTAGCCCTGTAAAATATGTAATGAAATGTACCAAATTTCCATAAAATGTATTGAGTGCTACCATGCTCTGATTCAAATTCTGTATGATATACAGTATGTTTATCAAAATTAAAATAAACATTTTTTGGAATTCATGTTTAGCCTTGAAATGTAAAATAAATGCCAAAGCAATGTTCCTTTAGTAGTAGATTTTATGTTTCAGATCATTTAAACTACTAGACAACGCTTCTTAAAATTAAGTGATAAGGCAGAAAATACATTAATACACGAATATTTTCAGAAATAGATATTCACATATTTACATGTAGATGTGTATCCTCTGGCAGGGTTCCATTTGTTGCCAGATAAATTGCCACCATCAGTCAACTGTTGACTTTCTTGTGTCCAAGGCCATTTCAGTTAGTTAATCTTGCCACTCAATTGCACAATGGCAGCTGCTTTGGTCAGTGAGGGCTCTGTGGCCTGTCTTTGTCTACTGTACAGCCCGTGCACTCTTTTAGCACTAGCAGAAATTTGACTGAAAAACAAGGGAAATTCTGTTAAATTGTAACATCCATCATACGGCAGGCAGTTATGGTAGTTTGTTTCAGTGTGGAGAAATTATTCAATACAACAATACAAAAATGCCAAGAACACAAATACCAAAATACAGCAAAACACATCAAGCAAGACCAAGTTAAGTTAAACAGCCTCAAAATGAAAACACTATTGCACACCCAATTGCTTATGGGTAATGAAGTTCCTGTAAGCAGCACAAGAGGATGAAGGGCCAGGATCAGGCCAACTTAGTTCTATTGTAGTTAGTTCTAAACAGGAGGTAAAAAGCACAAGAATACCAAGAATATAAGGAAGTGGCTCCACAGTATTGTATAGGTGGCTGCTAATACAGTTACATCCACTCTGTTTTATTTGTGGAGATGTATCTTCTTAGTTTTTTCAATCAAGCATAATAAATCAATGGAAAAGCAGAATTTTCTGAAGCAAAGAATCAAAGCACCATTATTAGCAGGCAGGGGGTGGGTTTTGGGTGCCTGGGTATTAATTTTCATTAATTTATTCTGTACAATAACTGGTTGTTGTAAAACAGTTTTTATAGATTTTTGTGCCCTTTTCTCACTTTTAGCACCTGGCCCGCGGGTGTATATTTGGTTTTCTCAGACAGTGCTTGCGATATTGCCCAGCTAATGTAAACATTTTTCCTCCAGAGGCAAAATGAACTGCCTTTATGCTACTTTATACAACTAAGCTTTTATGCTAAAAATAAGGGAAGTTACATATTTGCGTCTTGTCCGACAAGACGCTTTGATGGTGTGAAAATTGGGTGGTACAGTTACTGCTGACGAGAGCAGGAAATGGTTTGAAAAAGGAGTTTAAAATAACCAGCTTTGTGCTTCTCACTGCTATATATCAGAGAATTGTCCTGTTGTAATCAAAACAGCTATAAGTCATCAGGTAAGTTTCATTCTAAACTTGTTTAAGAACTGTATGGCCAGGCCCAAAGGATGTTGTCGCTGGCTTAAACAAAGGAGAAACCAAAAGTATGTGGTACCACATCTTACTTACAGATATAATTTCTGTAAGTAAGATGTGGTACCACATACTTTTGGTTCTGTTTGTGTCCATGTTTCTTGTGGTATGAGCACGTTTCAGGTCAGTATAGGCTTGCCATGTGCAATGCACTTTACAAGCATCTTTTAAGTCTTGTAGTATAGGCTATGTTTCAAGTATACTTGCTGCTATAAAAATTATTTTTGTTTCTTAAAGAATATTATCGGCAGATGGGTCCTGGATTTTGCAGGAGGACATTTTTCTGGATGTTTCTAGGGTTTTGGGGAGAGCAACAGAAATTTTCAACAGCAAAGTGTCAGGTCTCTGGTGTCTCTGAACATCTGAGATTTTATATGAATTATCTGAAGGAAAAAAAAAAACATGTATGTTTATCTTCAGTAACTATGTATTGTCCATTCACCACCTTTATTCAGTATCATACAAGATGAAAAGAACCTTGCTTGGATTCCTTAAAATAGTACTACTATTAGTAGTACTACCCTCGAGTCCCCACCTGACAAAATTTCACTGAATAACAACCCACTCATTATTCTGGTGTTAAATGATTAACATTTGGTATCTGTTCCCTCTCAGTGGATTTTTAATCGGTGTGAGGGTAAATGTAAGCCTGTCTTACTAATGTGGCTAAAGGTTCATATGTGCACTGAACATATTGCAAGGCATAAATAACATACTCTTCTGGTAATGGGGTGATGCCACATATTTAACATTTCCTGTAAGAATTCTCTCTTTGTGTTTAGAACATACGAGCTTAAGTATTTGCAACAGAGGGGGAATGCACCTTTTGGAAATACGCCAGGGGTTTTTCAGCAGAGAACCACACTTGGCATCCTTCCTGAATGAAAGTTACTACGGGCTAATTATCAGCAGGACTGAAAATTTAATAAATAAAAGCCCATAATTAATTTTTTTTTTTTGGGGGGGGGGCGGGGGGCGGGAGGACAACCGGGGGGGGGGGGGGGGGGGGGGGGGTCAATGTTATGGAGAGTGAGAGGACCAGGAAGAAGAGGGATAAGGAAATAAACGTGTGCAACAAAGCGAGGAGGAAACGTGTGCAACAAAGCATGCCATTTACATGAGAAAAGGTGGCTCACCCAAATAGCTGCTAAGCAGACGCTGATACTTGGTCTCTGTGTCACAGTTTCTGAGCAAGAACTCTCATGTGGTTAGGCTGCTGAAAGAAGCTCATGAGTGTCAGGTAAGAATGCACTCTGAACCCCCAACTAACTGTTCAGATCACAAAAAATGGCTGCCACAGGCCTGCCTCACATATACACGCTCACAACGTTCTGAAAGCCACTTACCGTATGAGGCTGCAACACGTGCAACTGCCATACAGATAGGTGTGACAAGCACATCCAAAGGACTGAGCGTGCAGTGTAAACAGACAGAAACTTAATCTCAGAACCTGCTGCATGGACAGTGCAGTTTCATACCGCGGAAGTGAAACCCAATCCAAATCAAAACGCTGAAGTATTTCAAAATGCTATGCTTGTGTTATATTATCCTATTATGTTATTATGAGGATGAGACTGCAATCCCAGGGTTCCAATAACAATTTATGGTCAGCAATGAAGAGACTGAGTGCCGTTATATATCTAGTATAATGTGATAGTATTGTCTTATATGGTTATTTATTTCAGAACTGTATTTGGAAATAAGTCATTTATGTATTCTAAATTCTTGGATTTATTGGAGTTTGGTGCTTGTAACTTTAGGTGTCATAGCTTTGGGCCTATAAGCTGTCATGTAAGGTTTTATTTGTGTTCGTAATGTAAATTTCAGACTTTTTACTACATGTCTCCCTCACAGTGATGTAACAGCAAATGTTTTGTCTCCAGTTGCTGTGAAAGCTGATTGGACAATGTCAGAAAATATACTGGAAGACGTTTTTATAAAGCGCTCCCAGCAGAAGAAGAAAACTTCTCCTCTCAACTACAAGGAGAGGTTGTTCATACTGACACAAAACAAGATATCCTACTATGACTATGATCCTGAGAAAGCGGTATGTCTTAATCTAAATATTTTTTGTTTTTTTGTATTGTCACAAACAATAATAGTGCTGACACGGTATATGTATTTATGTGACAAATTGTCTTATGAAATAAAAGTGTGCACCTCTCTCTGTTTGTTTGAGGAAACCCTGGTTAAATACCTTTATTTGCCATTTGGTACATTTTGTGAGGTCGATCACCTGCAGCTATCATAGGTGTACGTGCTACAAAAGAACCTGTTGCCTCCTCTCGAGCTGACTGTTTTTTTTTTTGACTGAATTTTTTTTAATCACCCGCACAGAAGAAGAAAGGCTTAAAGGGGACCGTAGACATTGAGAAGATCAAGGGTGTGGAGAATGTGGTTACAGAAAAGAATGCCCCGGCCGAGCGGCAGTACCCGTTCCAGGTGAGCAGCGGCAGGGTGCTGACATGTGACCAAACAACGATAGCGGCTCAGCATGTCTGGCTTCAGCGTGCTCGCTTCTATATGCATTTGCTCAGCTTTCACCCGCCCCCCTACCCCCACAATAACCTATGTTGACCGCAGAACTCGTCTGGAACTTTTGGTGACTTGGTCTAGCCTCTGGCCTGCCTTCACTTGTTAGTTTGGTAGTGAGGACAAAACCACAAGGCAGGAGGAGTCACTCTTGTGGTGGCCGGTCTCAGTACTATAGGTGTTCTCTCAGCATTCATAGCCATCACATTCACTTTCAGTTCTCTCTCTGTTCTCAGTATTCTCTTCCTCCAGTCGGCAATTAAGAATTAGTTCTAATTTCTACAAAAATGGAAGGACACCTATCCATTATCTGACAGAATGTTTGCCTGAAACATTTTCCAATTGTGTAGTTGATTCTTTAATTTATTGAAAACTGACAGATCCTCCTTCTGTTTCAGTGTGCGCTTCCTCTTTGCTATATCTAACAGGTCTCATCAGAATGACTCAGGTGGATTTTTCAGTCGGAGTAAATATATTAAGTTACTGGTCAAGGGACTTGTGAGTGTATCAAGTGAACCTAGCTTATGTTGTAGTTTCCATACTTGGCTGGGATTTGTTGCAAGCAACTATATATTTGTTTTATTCTATTCCGATTTTCCAACGGCCTTTTAAAATAGTTAGTTCTGCTATTCTCAACCCCAGGTACTGTGCACTTGTGTGTGAGCTTTAAATTGTAAAGGGAATGGAAAACCTCCCTCTGTTGGCAGAGCAACAGAGCTGGCAATGCGCTACCCTGCGAGCCTTGAGGTTGAGCTTCAGGAAGGTCACGGAAGACGACGCGATTACTGCTTTTGCACATTAATGATGACCGCAAGCAGGCTGGTTTGCCGAGACTCGCCTGCAGTCGTTATTAACCGCCGCAGAGTGAGGTGCCCTAAAGGGAGAAGTGAAAGCGGACCGCGTGAAATTTAAGATCAAAATTTACTACTGTGCACCACGGAGTCAAAGAAGTGTGAAGGCTGCTGAATGGTTGCCACTGCAGCCAGCCCCGTTCAATTCCAGTCAGTTTTATTTGCGTTGCGCTTTCTACAGAGGCACTGCCTCCGAGACGCTTTACAGTGGAAATACAAAAGAAGCGTGGGCAAAATTTTGGCAACCCCCATGTCATAATAAATTATTTAAAAATTCCTCATTCTGGTTCCTGAGTGGTGGCGGAAAACCCAAATTCAGAAAGTGAAAGTCCTCACCTGTATTTTTTTTTTCAATCACCAGGATTAGCTAATCAGCAAAATTCTTCAGCAAGGAGGTGGAACTAATTAGTGAAATCAGCTAAAGTTCATTGGTGGAAGAAACACATGGCAGAACTTTTACTTTCTGACCCATGGACTTTACACTTTTATTCCTGACTCAAACTTAATGGAACCATTTATACAGCTGGATATATACTGAAGCAATTTTGGTTAAGTACCTTGCTCAAGGGTACAACGGCAGTGTCCTACCCGGGAATCGAACCTGTGACCTTTTGGTTACAAGCCCAGTTCCTTACCCACTGTGCTACACTCCGTCCCATAATGTTCATTGTTAATGGTCCCAACTGGACTCGTGTGTACTCTGTTAAAGTTGAATTCACGCTTGACATTTTGCCATGTACCTCAGGCTCCTGTGAAAATGGCCCTCTCTCTATCTGAACCACGAAACTGCTATCCCAGGCTTTCCCCTGGTAACTTTCCAGTCCTTCCAGCATATTGGAAGAGACTGGATGAATTAGCATGACACTGATACTGTCGTTCATTGGGTCTTCAGTTTGCTCCAAACTGAAGAATTCAGAATATATTCTTTGAATTTGACATTTGAATTTGTACAAAGGAAAGAAAACTTGTGTTGCCAGTCATGGGGGAACCCAAATACAAGTTTGACAAGGACGGATCAGTTATGATTTTCCAGTCACAATTTTCAGAGGTGGTTCTAGGTCTGGACGTAAGAGTAGAGTGACAGCGGACAGGAAATGCTTCTTTGATATCAAACTTCCTGTTAAAGAGTTGGGGTTTTCTGACATGTTTAAAGATAGATTATGATTCTTTGTTGTGAAGGCAGTTTATTATATTTCCTCCTTTTATTGCATGGAATGCTGTAGTTAACATTTTCATTTTCAAGGTGATTTTTCATTATTTTATCATCTTCTTTACGATTGCCATGCCACTGTGTTGTTTTCAAGACAATGTTGAGTGGCAACAGGAACTAATATCTGCCCTGAAATATACAGCGCTTCCTTCCTGGTTAACTTTGCCTGCCTTTTTTAGAAGCATCTTAGGCGCTTTGTAGCTGAGACATAAAATACCCTTGGTATCAGCAGAGGGCAGAGAAGCTCAGTTTTTCTCCCTTGTATCAGAAATGTACTCTCTCTCTCTCTCTCTCTCTCTCTCTCTCTCTCTCTTTCTTTCTCTCTCTCCCTGTCTCTCGCTCATAAAAGATCATCTACGATGAAGGCCCACTGTACATCTTTGCGAAGACAGAAGAAGTTCGCAGAGAGTGGCTGCATAAACTGAAGCAAGGTCAGCACCTTTGTTTCATACACAGTTGTCAGCCACAAGACACAACCACACCCACCATTTACCCAACAGGCCCAACTAGTGCTTAAATCCGAATCAGCCAAGGGGTTACAGGAAAGACGCTTGAATGATTCCCTTTGGTCCAACAGCCCAGCTTATCCACCTGTAGATGCCTGAAGACTCCATTTTTTAGCCCATGAATAAGTATTAAGTAATTTAAAAAGTTAATTTCATTCAATTTAAAAGCATTAAAGTCTTTATAGGTAAGGCAATATCTGAACTCACTTTACATATTAAGCAACTGGCCCTCTACCTACTGTGCTTTAACTACATACAGTATATGCAGTTTATTTCCATTTTAATATACCCTTCCATTTTAATATTTAATACTTTACGTTTTTATATATATGTCTATATATATATATATATATATATATGTTCATATTTTATTTATATTGTGTTGTCTGCGGCACACTTGTGTATACTGTGTGTGAGCCATTATGTATTAGTGTACATATATATACTGCAGCAGTTTTCCCCTGGAATGTGATGGTTAAACTGCACAGATTGGTTGCTTGACTGATTGCTTGATGCAATGCATTAACGTCAGCCACGTTAACGTCTGGCATTAAGTGGTGCGGTTCAACACGGACCTGATGCAGAAGTACCACCCGTGCTTCTGGGTGGATGGGATCTGGCTTTGCTGCCAACAGGAGGTCAAGCAAGCCCTGGGCTGCCGAGTGCTGGAGTCGCAGAATGGAGGTGAGTCCTGCCACGCCCGCCTTAAGGACAGCCGCCCACACCTAACGCTCTCCTTATTTTACATAGTCAATCTCGGCCACGGTCTGCAGAGGGCCGCAGCGTATGCTAATTCAGCTGTTAGTTACGCAGAATTTAAATGATCGGTTAAAAGCGATTGGTTACACAGTTAATTCACCTGGTTGTTTGAGTCGAAATTTGTATGTTTGGTGATTTTAAGGTGGATAAAGGAAAGCCTGCAGGATGAGGGCCACTGGTTTAACGCAGTCATTATTGGAATCGTGCTGTTACTCTCTGATTCAAGCCGTTTCGCATGGCCATGCCATTAACATTCAGGGCAGAATGTGCTAAGCTACTTTCACAAGAAACAAAAATCATTGTAGATCTAATCTCGTATGTTCAAGGTTTGAAGTGGTTTGAGTCTAATAGTTTTGGTGATGACTAATACAACGTGCTCACTTTACTTCAAAGCATTTACTGGTAAAGGGTCAAGAAGAAAATCCAGGAAACCACTTCCTCCTACACCAGAAGAGGTCTGTTTTTTTTTTTGTTGTTTGTTTGTTTGTTTTTTTACTTAATGTAATTCATCAAGTTAAATAAATGAATGAACACATCATGAATAAGTTACAGACAACTGGATCTTGCTTTATGTGTCCACTCAGGAGAAGTCTAGACCACTCCCACCACAGCCCCCACCCCGACTGCCAGAAGCAGCCCCAGGAATGACAGCCATTGCAGAATATGACTACACGCCCATGACAGACGTGGATCTGAAGCTTCGCAAGGGCGAGGAGTACACTATCCTCGAAATGGTGGACACCAACTGGTGGAGAGCCAGTGACAAAAATGGGTGAGCGAGGGTGAAGGGGTGTTGCTATGGAAACGGCGGGCTGATTGCTTGTGGGCATTCTGAGCATAAGAACGTGCGCAAGGTGTTCAGGCTGCGCAGCTGGAGTGTGTGGATGATTCAAGAGGTCAAGGAAAGCTGTTGGTGAAAGTCGAGTGATGTCACTGCACAGATCATTAACAAGCAATGACAGGGCCCCTGAAGCCAAAAATCGGGGGAGCTACCCTTTGCTGTAAGTGATTAGCTGATTTGAACAAATTGTTCTGGTTTGCCGAGGAAAGCAAAATCTTTTTATTGGCTCAAACAGGTCAGTGATTGATAGCTCATTGTTGCTCCACCCATTATTGGGGTTCCTAAAGCCTTTGTACAACATTTTATAAATATGACATCACACTGTAAGTGTGAGCAGACAGTGCTCCCTTCATATTGTATTTGGTCAACATAGAGCCAGGGTGCCTACCGGCGTTATTTGCATACCTTGTAAATTTCTGGAGTTGTGGGCGTAAGACAGACTGAGCTCCTGTTGTGTCCGTTATTTACCTATCCCTCAGAAAAAGCTTCCGTATCACACTGGGAAAATCCCACTTTCACATCTCACTGTTTGCTTCCATATTAGGTTAATATTTAACAGAGGCACACCAGGCCGTCACTGCTGAGTGCTGTATATCAGTAGACCCTTACAGAGTTTATATGTTTGTGGGTTTTACATTTTTCACATTTTTGTTTTCTCTCTTTTTTTCCAGCAAGGAAGGCTACATTCCAAGTAATTACGTTGTGATGGCTGGAAGTGGTCTTGAGAAGTTTGAGTGAGTGAAAATGTTCACGGCCTACTAGACAGATATAAACCATGAAATGGAGTGCATGGACACAATCGTACATTTCCACAAGGAATCCTACAGTTCTGTACAGATCTCAGCTTAGTAACAAAAAGCTAATCACCTGAAACCCATGATGTCCTTCATTAACCTGATCAAATCAATATCTGGTCCAATTTCACGCTTCATTCAGGGGAAAAAAAAGAACCAGGTGCGAGTCTGGTACTGTAGGATTAAGGTTTGCTATCACTGATCTAAACCACAACTACAGCACTGTGGAACCATATTCTTATCCATAAGCAAATACTAGCTGCAACATGGATGGAGTCTAATAAAGAAACCCATGAGCATCGCTAGCTGTAGTTACTTCCTGTAAAGCTGTGTGCCCCAAACACTGCCCGCCCTGATCTGAGAATGCATGTTCGTCTGTCCCCTCTTGTAGTTGGTACTGCAAGAACATGAACCGCAGCCAGGCCGAGAACCTATTGAGAACGGAGGTAAGTGGTGACCTCTGCACCTGCAACACGCAGAAATGGGGCACTGAAGCAGTGGTTGCAACACTGTGGTGTACGTGGACGTGGAGAAAAACATGCACCACTTTATACCCTCCTCTTACCACAGAAAACACTCTTACTTTTTGTTGCCCTTTTGTTTGAACATGTTGAAAATGTATTCACTGAATCACTGGGTCCTTGGTTTTTGCAAGTTCGGCAACTCCTGGCCTAAAGCAAGCATAAATTCCCATAAATCCAGCCTGTCGTGACATGAAATATGTAAAACAAATGCTTATCAATTGTAATCCAGAAGTCCCGCACCACTCGGATGCAAAACCGGACTTGGGTTTGCATAATTCATTTTGGGTCTGTTTGTTTTTTCTTGTTGCTATCCGGTCCATCAGTGGTAGTTTTAAAGCGGGAATTCTAAGCACAATGAGATATGAGTCAGTCAGGTTCGTATGTAAATTATTTTCTTGTTTCTATTTGTCAGCAGATTTGCATACTTTGATAAGTTTACTTCCTTCTGCAACATTATCTGACTCACAGCATTATTCCAAATATATGAATTCTATCAACATTTCTCTTTAAATTTCTTGCAAATAAATTAGTGTTGCTTTTTTCTTTGAAATGACAGTTTACTGTGTTCATAAAATACCACATAATACTATGCTTGGATTTATGTATACGTCAAATGTAATGACAGATGTTGACTAAATCCAAATAAAACATCTCAGCAATGTATTTCTTTTTCTTTTTTTTGAAAAACAGTTAATCAGACCTTCACAGTCAATTGTAAACATCAGAATTGAGTTTCTTTTTCTTTTTACAGAACAAAGATGGAGGGTTTTTGGTGCGAGAGTCAAGCAAAGCTGGAAAATACACCGTCTCCTTGTTCACCAAGGGTGTAGGGTCAGTTCTGACTTCTTGTGATGAGTGCATATAAAATTTGGCATGGTATCAGCCCAACTGAACTGCATAGAACCCAAAAACAGGCAGCACATAACGTAAGCAGAACGGGCAATCTGCAGAGGATGCAAAACCAGGATTTGCTTCTTTCCCTGCGACAGAAGCAGTGCCACTTAACCCATTTGACAGTTATACAAGCTAATAAGACTCCATGATCCTGATTTTTGTTTTTCTCCCAGGGATTCATCGGGTAGCTGCAGGCACTACAACATCTGCACCAACCCACAGGGCCAGTTCTATCTAGCTGAAAAGCACAACTTCCCCAGCATCCCCGACCTCATCAATTACCACCAGCACAACGCAGCAGGTACTCTCACACACAAACCACTGCTCACCCTTCTCTATTTAACTTCACACATAAGAAAAGCAGGTACAAAAAAGAAATCGTTAGCAAAGTCAATTAGTGTGTGGAGGGATGTCTATGACATTCCTGCATAATCCAGCTGGGGTTTGCTGCTGGACTCCCGCATTCATTTACCCTCATATTCAGTCTCAGAGAGGGTTTCATGCTACAGTATATGACAAAAACCTCATAGAATATCCCTCATATAGAACAACATGTGGATGCAAATACCTTAGCTAACAGTACTGAATGCATCTTGGTGCATGTGAATACTGGACTAAGTCAATGTGCCATTGTTTTCAGTTACTGCAGAAAATTACCTATATCACATAAATATCTTTGTATTTGTTTGTACATCTGTAACAAGAACTGGTTTTTAATCTTTTTTCATGTCTGTTGCTGGTGGTGAGATGCTTTTCCTGACTAGGGATCAGTTAAATATATTCTGTTGTGTTTTAAGGCATGGTTTGCAGGCTGAAGTACATCGTTTCAAACCAGGCTAGGAACGCACCCTCCACTGCTGGCCTCGGATATGGTGAGTGTGTGTGTGCCTCCTCCCACCCCACATTTTAACACAGACAGGAAGCTGCTCCCAAACTCCTCCCAAGAAGCCCGCTGTCCTTACTATGGCCTGATTAAGTGCTTTAATTCTGAGAGCTGTGTGTGTGCATTTCTGACCTGTTTCTTTGTGCTCAGGGGTCTGGGAGATTGACCCACGGCACTTGACCTTCATCAGAGAGTTGGGCACCGGGCAGTTTGGCGTGGTGAAGTACGGGAAATGGCAGGGGCAGCACGACGTGGCCATTAAAATGATCAAAGAGGGCTCCATGTCGGAGGACGACTTCATCGAAGAGGCCAAAGTTATGATGTAAGTGTGGGTGCAGCAGACCCTTTGGAGTCTGGAACATCTTCATTGTGACTGACAATACATTTTAGTTGAATCAGGAAGCTCATACTGTCCAACGGTTTGAATACCACCACTTTATCATAACCCACGTGACAGAAAGGCATCGACGTTGTGTCATTGGCCCAGACGCTAACAGTATCTCTTCCTTCCTCTTGGGTCAAATCAGGAAGCTCCGCCATGAGAACTTGGTCCAGTTGTATGGCGTCAGCACCAAACAAAGGCCCATTTATATAGTCACGGAGTTCCTCTCCAACGGCTGCCTGCTCTCCTACCTCCGTGAAGACCTCAAACACCCATCCACCATCCTGCTTCTGGAGATGTGCAAGGATGTGAGCGAGGGCATGGCTTACTTAGAGTCCCAGCAGTACATACACAGAGATCTGGTAGGAGCCTCCAAACAAATCCTTACTGTACATGATTACAAAGCAAGGAACCGAAAAAGTACATTCAACATACAGTGGCTTGAATATTAATAAGGGCCTGAATGACTGCTGAAATATCCATCCTGTTTGTTTTGGTTTTTTTTTTGGTCAGGCTGCCAGGAACTGTTTGGTGGATAGTAATGGGACAGTTAAGGTCTCTGACTTTGGATTATCAAGGTAAATCTTTTAGTTATAAAATAAAAACCAACAAAAACTAAAACCTCTATTGTAGTGAACTCTGCATTGCCGTGCCGATTCAGGAGTGCCATCTAGCCGTTTGGTTTGATGATTGCTCAGTTTTTTTCATCTGTGAAATCATTCCTCTTCCTGTGTGTTCTAGGTATGTCCTGGATGATGAGTACACCAGCTCTGCAGGGTCAAAGTACCCTGTACGTTGGTCCCCCCCTGAAGTCCTCCTTTACTGCAAGTTCAGCAGCAAGTCTGACATCTGGGCATTCGGTTAGTCTCAGGCATCTTGTATTATTTCCTATGAACTCAGTCTGGAAAGAAATGACAGTTTTAATACATTGATGAATATGTTTTTTTGTTCTCATCCAGGGGTTCTGATGTGGGAGGTCTACACCTTAGGCAAAATGCCTTATGATCGTCTAAATAACACAGAAATTGTGGATAAAGTTTCCTCTGGTCTGCGCCTCTATCGCCCCCAGCTGGCCACTGAGCCAATTTACAGAATCATGACAGTCTGTTGGCATGATGTGAGTACTAGAGTTCTGTCAGAAAAAAGGGCATGTCGTGAACAGTGTTTTTTAGAGATAGGGTGGAATTGAATTAAGGAATATAAGCGTTTTCTTTCTTAAATCTGACAGTCTCACCTTCACCATCATAATGTATCTCCTTCTTTTGACTTTTAGAAGCCTGACGAGAGGCCCACATTTCAGGATCTTGCAGTTACAATTCAAGACCTGCTGTATGAGCTTCAATAAGCCTGGATTTGGGACATGGACCTCATAACCATCCACTTCCTGTAGGACCTCCTGCCTTTTTGTGTCCTCACATGGAAAGCAGCTGACCTCCCGCTCTTGCGTGTGCCTGCTGGTTTGCTGTAGCTCGAGAACACCCAGCATCCAGCTGAAGATCTTGAGGGTGAAATATTCCTCACAACTGCTCACAATCCATGGATCTTGAAAGAACTTCAACAAAATGTGTATGGATATTTGTGTGTAAAACGAACAGTGTGATACTTTGAACGATGGACATTTTCTTCTGTAGCAAGTGTGCTCTTTAGGTTCAGATTCCTGTACTGGCAGTAAAAATAATCTCATTTAATGCACATAATATCATAATAATAATAATTATTATTATTATTATTATTATTATTACTACTACTACATTAGTAATTGTCATAAGCATAAACTGAGATTATGGTTGAGAAATATTTTTAAACTATCATAAAGCACTGTAATTTCAGGAAGTCTTTGAATGTCAAAGCGTAACTGAAGAACTCACCACTTAATGTTTTGAACGGCTTTCCATTGGCCTATACTTCTACATCCCTCCATCCAGAAATAACATTAGCTTTTTCTCTTATAGCGGTTTGACTGTAGCCTTTTGAATATATTTTAATTTGATCTATTCACTCACAAATAAATTATTCATATGCCATTATGTATGATTGTAAATATTTGTGTTTAACTGAGATTAAATAATATTAATTTTAACATTTTATTTGCCAAAAGTGAAACTTCTGAAGAGGTTTGTGGATTCTGTTTAAACTCATGAAAGAGGGAGTTTAAAAATGAAACAAAACATCAATAATAAATGTTTCTTCCTTTGTACTTGATAATACTTGAAACAAATACTTGAGATATGTTTTGTTTCAGTCATTTTCGTTTCAGTCATCAGTTCTACTTTCAGACCTCATGGGACATCCCTGGCAAACAGGAGAGAGAGAGAGAGAGAGAGAGAGAGAGAGAGAGAGAGAGAGAGAGAGAGAGAGAGAGAGAGAGAGAGAGAGAGAGAGAGAGAGAGAGAGAGAGAGAGAGAGAGAGAGAGAGAGAGAGAGAGAGAGAGAGAGAGAGAGAGAGAGAGAGAGAGAGAGAGAGAGAGAGAGAGACTTTTGAGTGCACGGATGGACATACACACTGTGGTTGACCACAATGCGTTTTAAGGCATTCCCCACATCCGGCAAAGATTACATATTTATAATTGTGTAGCCTAGCAGCAACAATTAAAATTGGACTTGCTTGACAAATTCATGACTGCACAGTCAACCAGTTCAGTAATCACAAGTGTAGTATAGCGTCTTTTGGCTGCAATCACATCTGCCTTGCATGTAAAGCAATTGGTAAATACTGAGGATACCAACGGTATTCAAACAACAGGAAGGCAGCAATCCCCATGTGAAACATCAAATATGGCCATGCATAGAACAGACTGTCGGGCAAGAAGGGGAAAAGGTTTTACACATACAGTCACATTAATTTCAGACGTTATCTGTTCGCATTGAAACTAGGAGCTCCAGCACCACCCCTGTCTACTTCGCGAAACAGTTCATTGGCGCGAATGCACGTTTCTTCCTGATTGGGGTACGTACTTTCCGCTTCCCGTGCGAATTGCAGCTTACTGACTGAGACACGTGAAGGTCAGGAACTGCAATGTCGGTGGAGTTACCCTACTTTAGCACAATTTACGTTTAAAGAAAAAGGTCTTGGCGTGAGACCGCTCACGAGAATGGATGGCCAAGGAGCGACAGCAGATCCTCAGCTTCAGCAGTTTATTGAAGTGGAGTCACAGAAACAGCGATTTCAGCAGCTAGTCCACCAGATGACTGAAGTGTGTTGGGTAAGTCGAGAAAGGAGCACAAAAGAATACTATTGCTAGATATGTTGTGATTCAGTGATGCGCTTTTTTTGTATGGCCAGCTTATGTAATGAATGGAAAATTGTAGCATAATACTTTATGTGTTCATCGTTTATTCCGTTGGAGATAACGCGCCGACAAAGGTTGTTGTAGTAGGACTGTAGTTGAGAGTGCTTCTGGGTTAGCAATAAGCGTGCCAGCTGTCTAGTTGACTATCATACCTCCGTGTGACTAGCTGTTTTTAATGCCACCCCCACCCAAAAACTAGAGCGGTATATGCAAGATGCATGTACTTATATTAAGAAACAATAATTTGTTACTTAACATGAGCACATGCATCTTTCGTATACTGCTCTTCGTATGCAGTAAGATGCGCTGAAAAATGATCTAGGTACTGTGCTAAATAATAAAAATAGTTGTCTTTAACTTGAGCCAGTAATTTTACTGTTGTTTACAGAACTCCATTCTTTGTTTTCTGAACAGGAAAAATGCATGGACAAACCAGGCCCAAAGCTGGACTCACGGACTGAGGCATGCTTTGTGAACTGTGTAGAGCGTTTCATAGACACAAGCCAGTTCATCCTCAACAGGCTGGAACAGACCCAGAGGAGTCGAGGGTCCTCCTCGGAGACCATGTACGAATAGAACTGCCTCAACCACTGGACGGACTGACAGATACATAGCAAACGGTTGCAGACCACCATTAAACTGGCAGGCAGAATGGCAGGCAACTTGTGTACTGTGGCATGTGAAGGACCGAATAATGGGAGATAATAAACACAAAGATGTTACCATTGAAGTGCCTCAGCAGTACTTCCTGTGCCAATTCACTAAGACCTCTGGTCCCAGATGCCATCATCTCCTCACACTGTATGTCCTGTAAGTTGCAATTTTAGTTTGTGGGAAAACCATTCCTATTGCTGTTTTCTTGGAAGGCTGATGTATTTGGTTGAAAGTCTGATAGGATTGTTCATGGTGTACAGGAAGTCAGGTTAATATCTCTGGTTGTGTAAAAACGTCTGTGCCTTAAAGGTGTGGAGAACTGAGAGAATCAGAAGCATCAAGAGAATCCAAACCATCGGAGTGAACTTCATGTCCATAAGCTACTACACAGGGATGTTTTACAGTGCACTACCTCATAATTAAGAACAGTATTTTTTTTCAGAAAATGTTCAAAGGTTTAACAGCATTCTCTTGGGAACACTGCAAGATCCCTGACAAAAAAAATAATTTGTTTAGCTCCAGCTTGTCCATATAAATGTGTGATGGAAAATCCTTTTCTGGTTTCTCTTGACATTTTCCTTGTTAAATTGTAATATTTGTTGCTGTACACATGCAGATTATTACCTGAACTGAATTTACTTTTAATAATTAAATTATGGCATCAACTAGTACTTATTTTGTTTTTTTTCAGAATGGTTGTCCAATTATATTTAGTCAAACCATAAGTTCTGATTCATATATCATAGCAAATAAACGTTGCTAATTTAACAAAAATATGTAACAACATACTTATACAAACATGAACAGCTGCCATCTTTGCTAGCTGAAATTCTAACGCCTATGCAATCCTGGTCCTAGTGGGCTGGTGTATATGCAGATTTGTGTTTCCACCATTTACCCTGGTTAAATTAGCTAATGGCTTGTATACACCTATGCATATTCACTTGTAGATAAGATCACAGAAAATGTTTCATATAGGGACACGAGCAGTTTTCGTTTGACATTCATGCACGTATCAAGATGGTGCAAATGTTAGAGCTAATTAAGTAATTAAGGCCATAATTTGGCATGAGTACCTGAAACAGTTGCAGCCTTTGTTGACCACCACCGTTTTACATTAACAACAGTTCATTTGTTGTGCAAGCCATTTACCCTTCACAAGTCAAATTGTTCCCTGTTTTTTTTTAATACACAGAATGGTATGAAAACATCAATAACAGACATTCAGAGAATACCACCAGTTTCTTGTAACCACTATTCTGTACTGCAATGTACACTGAAGGTAGCTGTTGTCTGAAATAAATACACTGAATACCTAAGAATTTTGACTAGAAAAAATGCTATAAAGACACTGAATACCTAAGAATTTTTACTAGAAAAGATGCTATGAGAATTTACTCTTCCTGTTATTCAGAGTTCTATGGTTTGTTGTTTCAGTCATAGTCCATCCCCCATATCCACAAATCCAGACATTTTCTGGGTATGAGGATTGTACTGGACATGTTTTTTGATAGCCATGGCATCCAACATGAGAGTCACACATCCATATTTAGCGGGTCTTCCTCTTGTCTTCTTTTCAACATGTCCAACATAATCATGGCATCCACAGAACTCGTCCACCTTTGTAAAATGAAAAAGTAGTTATTTAATGCATTTGAACCAGTATTTTTAAAAAGTGCAATCAAATGACATGAAGAATACCTTTGCAATGTATGTGGATGTGGGAGGTTAAAATGGAGAGCCTCTCTCAGATAGTTATACGCTTTTGGACCATGTAGGTGGAGAGTTAGGGCAAACTCCCTCTGGTCTTTTGTGTACCCATGGCCTTGTTTTGACAGGAGGTCTATTGGAAGATCTGAAATTCAGTTAGCACAGACTAATTAGTAAGTACCCTTGAAATAATAACTGGGAAGTCTAACAAAGATGGGAAAGTGTAAACATAAGATATACATAAAGTTCAAAGTTTTATTGTCATTTTACCCGAGTAGAAATTGAGCCTCTCTTTCAGCTCTTCATTTATGAGGTTCTTCCCCCTCAGATCCTCCAGAAGACCATGCACCGTGTTCTTTGCCCTCCGTTCACGGTCCTTCGCGTTCCTCGTCTCTCGCTCCAGACTCTCCACCCTAGCCAAGGCTTCACTGAGTCTGGCCTTTAGAACAGCGGGAGATGCAGGCAATGCATAGGAGTGGTCCTAGTAGAAAGAAGGATGAAAATGTTTTGAGTAATGTTTATATCACATCACTCGCAGTCACAGCTGTTTGGTGCATAGCTAGTACAATGTACTGTCAGCTGGCCCGCATTCTTAATCTCATCACCCCTCAATTCCACTGCCAGCATTGTGGGTTTGAATGTGTGTGTGTGTATGTGTGTGTGTGTCAAAGATGCATATTCAACACCAGCATGTTTCAATGTGTGCGCATGTATATACGTGAGTGTGTCTGAAGAGTGGCAGAGAGCGAGAGTGAGGGGGGGGGGGGAAGCGAGTGAGAGAGAGGTCTTTGTTGTACGTCGCTCTGGATAAGAGCATCTTCCAAATGCCTGTAATGTAATGTAAATGTAATATGACCAGGGCCATGGTGCTCACAGCTGTTTGGGGCATAGCTAGTACAAATACTCACAACATTAGGCAGAGGTTCAGTCTCTTGGAAATGCAAAGAACAGTCCACTGACAGGCTCTCTTCAGCCTTCCTTGAGGTTTGTGTTGTCCTGGTTGCCACTGGCTAAAGTGGAAGAAAGAAATACTTAAAAACAATTTGAACAAGTTTAAGTACCTCACAGTGTAATACACAATACATAATTGATTCCTAAACATTCAGAAAGAACAAAACAAAAACAAAAAACATTTTCAGCAAAGTGTGACATTGACTAGCTATCAAATCCTTATAGCGTAGTGACACACCTACTCTTTGGAGATGAGAAGAAGACAGATGGTTTAGCTCCATCTCAGATCCGGACAGTCTGACCTGTCCTGTCAAAGTCCTCCCGCTTGAAGCGCTCACTGCAGAGCACGGACGACTCACTGGCGGGAAAACCTTCCCTTCTTACAGCTACTTCCCACTGCCTCCTCAACTCTTTCTCTTTGGGAAACCTTCAAAGTGAGAGAAAAGTTAGCTAGCCAGGTAACTACAGTCAGATTCATAATATGTCAGTTGCTCAGCCGAAACGAGAAGTTTGTCGTAAAATTGTGTTTGGAGAAAAACGATAATATAGATGAAAATCTCGATTATGGGCAATTTAGTTTATATGATTTCTTATAAAGTCTCAGCTTTCATAGCTAGCTAGCGTTATTGCTAACGTTAGCTTTTAATAGTCTGACTGGTGGCCAACTAGTTAGCTCTCAACATAATGTTATAATGGCCAAATACAACAAAGAACAATTGTTCAGTCTTACTTGTGAAAGGTAATTCCCCGAGATCTGGTTTGGATTGTGTAACGGTTTGTACCAGAGACTGTAAAAAATTTGTACACCCCCAAGCTGCACACGAATGAGGCATCTTCTTGCCAGTCCAGTCTTCTGAGAGTTATGGAAAGTTGCCCGGTCCAATATGGCGGCGACATTACGTTGGATCCAGCGGCGTCTACATATCTATGCTTTCAGTAGTACCTCCGGTCTTCTACTTCCGGTGAAAACAATTTTGCAGTGGCCGCCGCTGTTGTGAGATAATAGCTACGTGTTAGCTAAGTATTTAATATTTATATTCTTTTCTCGTCGAACAAGGTGGCTATACTACTGTTAACTAGCTAGCTAAAACCGTCACAGTTTTGTCATAATCCAATATCTTGTAGCTAAGTTCTAGCTACGGTTAGGTTAACTCACTTGTTATCGAAACAATGGCGAACTGAAATGCGCTATCAAGCTAAATTACCTAACGCTACGTTATTATTTCCGCTGTTCATTTATTCGCCAACTAAAAAGTAGGCTAACAGTAGCGTTAATGCTAGCTAATTTCCGTTTTCAGAAGCTCGTTAGACTAATTTAGCTAGCTAGAGAGCTATTTAGCTTTTTATTGAATTGATTTCTGGCAATACATATTACACAATGCAGAATAAGAAGACGAAAGTAGCCTCAAAAGCGAAAGGTAAGTTAAAGTCTGTTTTGATAACATCTGCATTTGTTGTCAGCTGCTAGCTTTCCCATTATGCTTGTTACGATTTCTATGTCTAGTTAAGGTATCTGTTAGCTAGCTATGTAAGAGCAAAGTACTTGAATTTACTTCGCAAATGTAAGCTACTCGAAATGTCACCATAATAAAAATTGATTGCCTGATGCTTCTGGTTGAATCTACCAGCGTTCACGCTCATTTTCGCGTTTGTTTTGCACTCAGTGGGCAAGGTAGGGTCGAAGAATAAAGATGACGCCCCTCATGAACTCGAAAGTCAGTTCGTCTTGCGACTCCCTTCGGTAAGACGCACCTCGCAGCAATAAAAGGTCCACTATCCACGTACAATCGCAACCAACTTTGGAGTATTGTAAGGTCAACATTACATTACATTACATTTATTTGGCAGACGCTTTTATCCAAATCGACGTACAAAACGTGCATTCCATGGTCATAGACAACTACTAAACACAGGTTCAGTAAGATGCAATACTTAATTTGTACAGCTATTTCTAGCCAAGAACACAGTTTAGTTCACACAGTGAACACTATTCAGACCTAACCTCTGCAAAGCCAACTAGGCAGAAGAATAAGCTACAGTATTAGGACAAATACAAATTACCAAAAAGTGCTTGGATGGGGCAACATGTAACAAGTGTCATGAAAAAGGGGGGGGGGAGGGGGGGGGGGGGAGGGGGGATTTAGAGTGAAATATACAGCGTGGTGGTGGTTAGTCTAGGTATAGTCTGAAGACATGAGTCTTCAGGCCACGGCAGAAGATGGGTAGTGAGGGGTAGGTTCGGAGAGGGACGGGGAGTTCGTTCCACCACTGGGGAGCTAGAGTGGAGTGATCCCTTTGGTAGGTTGGGAGGGGTTACAAGGCGCCCTGCTGCCGCAGAGCGGAGTGGTCGAGCAGGGACATAGGATCGAATCATGTCCTGCAAGTAGATGGGGGCTGTCCTGTTGGCTGCAGTGTAGGCAAGGGAGCATGTGTCACAGCGAAAACTACCAGAGCCACACAAATCTTTAATCACTGTTAGCATTAGTTCCCCTCAGATTTACTTCGTTCGGTTCGTTTGTTTATTCATAATAGCTACCAATGTTCTCTCCGTGACAGGAATATGCCTCCACAGTTCGAAGAATCGCGCAGTCTGGCAGCGTGAACGTCAAGGACCGACTCACCATAGAGCTGCACGGTATGTATGATGTGTAGGTGGTTGGCAAATGATTATTGACCTGATACTGGCATGCATATTGGATGCAAAAAGCTAGAGCTCGGGTGAATCTTATTTACGGGCATTCTAAATGGTACCTATTTAAATGAGTTATACTCAAAGGATAGTGACCAGCCTTGGTGATGTGTAACCAAAAAAATATTTTTTTATTTTGAATTTTAAATAACAGCATTTTTGGTGACTTGTGAAAGCAGACATTCATGGTGCTTTCACTTTAACATTCTCTCTCTCTCACTTACGTCACGTTTTCTCTGTAGCTGATGGTCGCCATGGGATTGTGAGGGTGGACCGTGTCCCTTTAGCCTGCAAACTGGTCGATTTGCCCTGCATTCTGGAGTCCTTGAAAACAGTGGACAAGAAAACATTTTACAAGACCGCTGACGTTTGCCAGGTGAGATATTTGTGCCTAAAGGGCACATATTTTTCCCGGCAGTATTTAAGTATTTTCATGTCACGAAAGTGCCTTGTGAGGAGAATTTGCTGTGTTATTTGGCAGTTACAAATGTACAGTGTTGATCTATATGTTTATATAGAGGCACTGGTTTAGATAAATATATTAAATATGATTGGACATTCCAATTTCTGGGAAAAAATAAAGAATTAAACAGGAAGTTGCACTAAGAAGGTTTCGTTACTTATATTTATTAGTTCACTTGATAATAGCAAAACAATATTATTGTGTTTTCTAAGCAAAGGGATCCGTCTTGTCTTCTCCAAGCATTTAAGCTGGCTTCAGATAAAAAGGCCCACAAGACATTTAGTATGACCGTACTGTTCTGGTGAATTTTAACAGGTGATTAAACCTGGGAAGGAAGTGTTATCAGCCTAATATTGTTGTCATAGTTAAGGTTTATAGACCTAAAGACTGCTTTGTCGGCAGTCCGATTCGGTAGGCTGCAGTTCCAGTCAGATCCACTGTGTGTCTCAGAAGTTGCTCGTTTTGAATGCATAACATGGCGATTGCTGTGAGAAGTCACAAATAACTGAATTAAGAGAGACCTATCATAATAAGTTTGATGCAATTCAGCATATTTACTTAATTTACTCTATAGGATTTTTCTGTGGATGACACGACCTACCTCGGAACAAACTTTTGTTTCAATACTCAATTGTTGCAGTTGTGCTGAATTGGTTTTAAGTGATGCAATGTGATGGTATTGATTGATTGATTCCTTCATGGGTACCTTGATGAAGAGGGTGTATCCACTTCTGTATGCTGTGGGACTGATTTGCAGGCCTACACAGGGGTGCAGAAAGTACATGCTCTTATAGGCTAAATGTCAATTAAATGTGATAAACATATTATAATTGTATCGTTGTATCTTTATAATTATAAGTGTATCATTGTATAATTGTATCATTGGGCAGTTGATGCCAGTCAAATCATAGTAACACGAAACTGTGGCAGATAATGAGCATCTTGAACCCACCGCTCCTGTAGCTACTCTCAGCCTTCAACTCAAAATCTCGACGCCGAGTCTGGGGTTGGCGCTCTAGCAGCCCAACAGCTGTTTCCGTCTTTACCGCACACCTCCGCGTCTCCTTCAGTGGGTTTTCAGAACGGGACTGACACATTCTGGGAAATATGCCACTTGCGCTTGTGGAAAAGGGGCCGATTGCACAGCAATCTATGTCAGACAGTCCCCTGTGGCCAGGTGGTTGAAAGTATGCTCAGTCTTCCGCAGCAGAGATTTGAGATGTTTGGCTGAGGGAATTGCTTGCTATTTAACAGTAGTTGCAGGTAGCACACTTGTGAATTTCGTAAGGAAGTTTTAAATTGGCTGCACATTCAAGTACTCGCGCAGTTTTTTTCTATTGCAAAGAAAGTGAGGCAATATGTTGAGCATCCGTCTTACCGTCTAGTGAACCAATTACATGCCGACTGGTTTTCCCCCATTTATTGCACTTGTCTTCTGTGGCCAGTAAGAATATGCTCAGTGTCGCTGTATTTTGGGTCAGTGATACGGTATAACGAGAGCCTTTTAATAGTGAAACCTAACTTGAAAAGCCTGTTGCACCACAGGCCTGCAGCGTAATTGGTTCAAGTTTTGTGACCTTTGTGCTTTTTCTTCTCGCCAGATGTTGGTTTGCACCGTAGACGGAGACCTCTACCCACCTTTAGAAGAGCCCACAGGCACCACAGACCCCAAGAACAAGAAGAAGGACAAGGACAAAGACAAGAAGTTTGTCTGGAACCATGGCAGTGAGTAGTCCCCCTCCCTCCCTCTCTCCCTCGATGCTCTGCTTGTTTGGAAACACTGTTCCGGCTCGGCTCCTAATTTAAAACACGGGGCCTCCTGGGGCGTCGCCGCGGAGACGGCGTTTCGCGCTCCGCTGCGCTCTCCCCGCGGCTGATTGAAGCGTTCATCATCAAACGCCCGCGCTCTCTGCTCCGCAGTCACCTGCCCTTTAAAGAACACCAGGAAGAGAAGATTCAGGAAGACGGCGAAGAAGAAGGTACTTCTCTTTTATGTCTCGTACCCCCCCCCCCGCCAGCCCCCAAGAGTTCTTATCTTCATCTCCAGAATTTATATCTGAGGTGGCAATCTCTCACACGCTTTATTCAAACATCTAATCTACATTTCCTAAAAAATAAAAAAATAATAAAAGATGGAAAGCAAACCTGAGATTTACATATAAATAAAGCCTTACATCTTCATTTGCCCCTAAGGTTTGGAAGAAAGCAGTTTAAGTGCGGCTTTGATCAGGCTGCCAGAAAGTGTAAGCGATGGGGAGGCTTCTGCTTTGTCTTTTGAATAAATCTTGTTAAGGTGCAGGGCGCCATTGATTTCTCTACCTTTCCTAATCGCAAATGTGCTGCCTGGAAAGCTGCCAGCCTCGGCTACTGGAGGAGTGGTGTGTGTGTGTGAGAGTGCGTGCGTATGTGTGTGTGAGTGTGTGCTCGTGCATGTGTGCGTGTGTGAGAGAGAGTGCGTGTGTGTGAGTATGAGTGTTTGTGTGTGTGTGTGTGTGTGTGTGTGTTTCTGTGTGTGAGTGCATGTGTGTGCGTGCGTGTGTGTGCATACATGCGCACATGTGGGGGTGGGGTTAGTGGTGCGTTTGAGTGCCTGCAGTCTAACCTGATTTATCCTGCAGTACATCGAGTCCCCTGATGTGGAGAAGGAGGTGAAGAGGTTGCTGAGCACCGATGCAGAGGCTGTCAGTGTCCGTATCCCTTTCGTTAGTGTGTGTGTCCGTGTGTGTATGTGTGTGTGTTCGCGCGTGTGTGTGTGTGTTTTCTTGAGTGGTTGTAGATTTGGGCCATGTCCAAATCCGCACACTTGCCTACTATTGAGTATGCAGGTTGTATACAGTTTGTATACTCAGTAGTAGGCTTGTGCGCTGACTCGGACACAGCCCTGCTGTGTGAAACGCAAGGCGTTGGGAGAGAGGGTCCTCCTTGACATGGTGATCAGGGTGGGAGGTGATCGCAGAGGACGAGACCAAGGAGGCAGATAACCATGGATCTCTGGCCAACCTGGACTCCTCCCCCGGGACCTCAGGCCACAAGATGGGCCACGGATCCTCAGGTACTCACAGAGCCCTGCTCGAGGCATGCCTCAGAACGGCTGATCTGATGGCCGTTAAAGCTAAAGATTAATTTTGGACTAGCCTGAAGAGATTGATGCAACCTCCTATGATCGCCCGTGACATAAAGATCAGAGGATGCTAGTTGTGTGCTTTTGTAGTTTTGTGTGTGAGCGGGACTGCGGGACTGAGTCCGGACTCTCTCCCCCACGTCAGCCCAACGCGACGAGCTGCGCGAGATCTTCAACGACATCAGCAGCAGCAGCGAGGACGAGGAGGACGAGGGCGACCGCCACGAGGACGAAGACCTCAACATCATGGACACGGAGGAGGACCTGGAGCGCCAGCTGCAGGAGAAGCTCAACGAGTCGGACGGCATGCGGGACGAGAGCGACGGCAACAGCCAGATCGGTAGGGCGGCGCTGAAACCCCGCTGCGGGGCCGCGGTGCCCCTGGTCATTCCGGTTTGAGTTTCGGCTGCCTGTGGTGCCCGCCGGGGCTGGCCTCGGTTCTGTCCCACTTCAGGAAATAACAGGAATTTAGTTTGTGGAAACGAAAATGTCTCTAGTGCGCCGCAGAGATTTTCCAGTTAACCGAATTTCACCGATTTCCTGAATTGTCTGGATTGAAAATGGAACTGAGGCCTACCCTGGCGTGTCTGCAGGTCAACCTATAATCTGCTGAGGGCATATAAGTGAACGGTAGTGAAGGCAGCAGCCGTCCAGGAGCGTGCTGGGAATGCAGTGGAGGACCTTCGCGCTCGCGTAGACAGACTCGCGCACCTGGGGGCCCAGAGCACCTCTGAAGAGCAGAGCTGTCCGAGACGTCTGTTTACAGCGGAGGCGATGTCCCGCGCAGGGGCTTTCCCCTCCAAGTGCACAGCCTTCTAACAGCTGATCATTTTATTACTGGGGCACTTAGGCCCGCGGGGCTGACTGAGGCTTGTTTAAAGCAGAATCCTGCTGGGCCGGCCCCGTCCCTGACCAGGTTTGGGGAGGTTTTATGTGGCGCCGTTAATCCTTGATTGGAGGCAGTAGCGCTGTGCTCAGTTGTAGCCGTCGTGCTTTGCAGCGGTACATGCACGTGGTCTGGAAGCATGCGGGCTGGGTCAGGGTAAGCTGGCTAACCCCCCCACCCCCCCGCCCCCTCCTGTCCTACAGTGATGGAGTTCCAGGTGCAGATCAATAACGTGAAGGCCAAGCTGCAGGAGACCCGGGCCCGTAAGAAACAGCAGGAGGACCTGATAATGAAGGTGGAGAACCAGGCGCTGAAGGTGAGACTGCACGCGTAGGCATGAAAGTGCGCAGATACACACACGCAGGTACTCGCAGGCACCTGCATCCACGCATGCATGCACGCATGCGCAACTTACATATGCACATGCATACACTACGCACACATGCAACATAATCTGTCCAATGAACTCGTGACTTTTAAAGGGCGTACATGTTACACGTGCGCCAACAGCCCTCTCTGTGTAACACAATTAAAATCCCCAGCAGTGCCGGCTGATTCTGTGGGCTGGTTCTGTAAAACATCCCCTGACTTCCAGTAGCGCGGCGCGTTCCTGTCTGAATTCTGTGCTGCTGCGGACTGAATCTGATGTTTTCCCATTTTAATCAAAGGGTGGAAAGGTCAGCCATCAGAGGAGGCTGTAAAATGCCATTTGTATCAGATAAGGCCTGCAAGCAAATGCAGACAAATTGCATGGCTTTTCCACGGCAGGAATGGCCTGCATTAAGTCAGTGTAAGTGACCATTGTTTGCCTTTCAGAATCGCTTCCAGGCATTGCTGAGTGAAATCATCCGCCAGGAGGAGCGCGAGATGGAGCAGGTAGGGTGGAGGGCAAGGCACCCTTCTAATGAGATCAATGCATTAGGCAAAAAAAAACAGCATAAAACAGCTCACTGCCTGGGTCCTGGACCACCTTAGTCTCTGCTACAGTCTGCTGCAGCAGCCTCTGTGAAAGAGCAGCTAATTTTTTTTGTCTAAAACCGCATAAAATCTAAATAGACGTAGCCCTAGATAAATTGTTTAAAAATATATTTTCAGTTGGTACAGTTCTTGGTGTCCGTGGTTTATGTTAGACATTTAATCCCACACTCCCACTTCACTTTCCCTCTCAGAGCAGAAGTGGAAGCTGTAGCTGGCTGCGCTTTCTTCAGGGAAATGTGTTAGAATGTAGTAATAATTCAACATTCAGACTGAGCTTTTCATTCCCATGTTTTTAACTGTAATATCTCAGGTCAAGTCATTTATCAGACCTTTTTCTTCTAGCCACATTTGGGACTTCGATTTTAGGATGATTTGAAACCCCTAGCTACATATATTGTCTTGGGTTTTTGTTATTGGGTTTTAGAAAATTCTGTCCAGTTAAATATTTGTAATGAAATTGTTCTCATACTTTGTTCTCTCGTGATATACAATCTCCAATACAGTCTTCCCCGGCTAATGCAGTTTTCTATTGTAGCGGTGTGCTTTTATGTGTGTGGAAGAATGAGCGAAGCACAAATAATCAATTTGCATCCACTGACCTGCTAAGTACACCCCCAGCTTGAGCAGTAAATCACTTTATTTTTCCAACAGCTGGCTTCCTTGCAAGAGCAGTTGGACTCGCTGATTGAGAAGTGACCAGCAGAGGGCACTAAAGACAAGGCATCAAACGGCAGCCTTGGTGAAAAGATCATAAAACCATCAACACTGAAACCACATGCAGATTTTCCTCAAGGGTCTTCCATAGGGTGCATGGTCTCCTGAATGGACTCAAATAAGCAACATTTGTTTGTATGAGCATTTTGTTTCATACATTTTTATATTGTGTTATCCGGTGTTTCGTTTGCATTTAAAAACATGTTGGTGAGCTTTTGGCAACAGTGTGTGCATCTTGCTTTTGTTATCGTGCTTCTGTCTTGCATTAAAATTAAACTCAAACGGTGTGTCCATTTTGTGTCATGATTTCATAACATTTGTTGCTGCAGCTCTTTTTATGGGGATGGGGAAATGTCCCGTTGGGCATCTTTACTGTAACGGTCACTGTAAACCTGTGAGCCTCCCTGCTCCTGTAAGGTTTGATCATAAATTACGGAGCGAAAGCCTCGAGACGAGCGTGATCTGGCACGCGCATTCTACCAGCCAGGCCACCTCTTCCTCTTTTTCCGGAGGATTAATCCGAAGATTGTCGGGGGGGTTGGAGGGGGCGGAGTCGGGAGATTAGCCGAAACGGATTATAGCGGCCGTCCTCGGTTCCCGATAATCCAGCCATCTGTCAGAGAGCAGGCGGGCTGCACCACGGCTCCGGGTTGCCGGCTATCCCCCGACCAACAGGCTGCTAATTAAGAGCGCGGGAGACCCACGCAAACGACCGCGACTCGGGCTACTGACCCCTCCGCCACCCCCTCGGCTGCTCCCGGAGGAACTCCGCGTTTAGGACTCGAGGCGGAGAAGCGATATCTGGAAGAATGGAGGAAATGTACCTGCTGAAACATCCAGGGGTCAAGAAGAAGATCCTCCACGGCGGTCAGGGCCCGATGCCCCACTTCCCACCAGGGACAAAGGTAATGGCGCAGACCTGTCTGCTCTGATGCACATAACTGCGGTTATTTTGTTGCGACAGCCGAAGCACACTTTCTCATTTTGAGTGCTTCATTGTGTTGTAAATGCAAGTGCACATTTCAGCATCGATACCTGAAGCTTTCATTACGGGCTCGTGAGATTTGTCTGTTCATGTGTGGCAGCGGAAGCTTTCTGGTGGTTGTCTGCGGAAGGTGACTTTTTAATTATTATTATCTCTCCCCCCCCTGCCACATCCAGCCATATGGCCCCAGGTTTGGCGATGACTAAACTTTTCCACAACAATGGCAACGATCTCCCCATTCACTAGCTGAGAGTGGCCCCTCTGTTTGTGCCCCCATTCTGTCGATGTTCTTACATCTCCCCACGCTCCTAACGGACAGTGAAATGACTCATTTCAGCACTCGCACGGAAATACCACTTAGCTAGATGGGCGCGTGTGTGAGGAAGGAGGGCTTTTTGCAGTCGGAAGGTTCTGGAAAGGCATTACCTTCCATCTCCCGTTTATATTGTAAACTCTGAATAACAAAAAAGTTCCTATTCAGGCTCTCTCTCCATCTCCCTCTCTCTCTCTCTCTCTCCACAAAGCTGGTGTTCCACTACCAGACTCTTAAAGATAACTTTGAGAGGACGGTGATTGACGACAGCCGTAAAAACAAGCAGCCCGTGGAGATCTTTGTGGGGAAGATGTTCAAGCTGGAGGTGTGGGAAGTCCTGCTCACCTCCATGAGGATCGGAGAAGTCGCCGAATTCTGGTGTGACGCTGCGGTAAGCTCCAGCCCCAGCCCAGCCAGAAAATCCTGCTGCCTGTTTTCAGAGCCTCTGTATAAGTCGTGCAAATGCTTGTGGTGCCACAAATTGTGATTTCATAGTGATCACAGACCTTAATTTCCATGCACGTGGTAATCCCCTGTGCCCTCCGTCAAAAAGCTAGTTAAAAAGGCTGCCTCCATTTCCTCTTTTATTATCAGTCTTACACATGAAAAATTAAGGAAAAGGATAAATTACACAATTCTGCAACTTGTAGTAGACTAAAAAGCAGCAAAAGTAGGTGAGGGTTGCAGCTAGATACTTATAATGGTGCCACCCAGAGACTAAGGGTTGCAAATCAGTCCTTGTCCTCCCTTGTATTAAACTAGGGCTGCCCAATACTGTTCCTGGAGATCTATGATCCTGTAGGTTTCCATTTCAACCCTAATCTTGCGCACCTGACTCAACTAATTAACAGCTCAAGGAGATCTCTGGCCGTTGAATGAGGTTGTGCTTTGCCAGCATTGGAGTGAAAACCTACAGGACAGTAAATCTCCTGGAACAGGGCTGGGTAGCCCTGTGTTAACCCATTCTCCCTCCTCCCTCCTCCCCCCACCCCCCTCGGCCCCCCTCCCTGCAGCACACGGGCCTGTACCCCATGGTGGCGAAGGGCATCCGGCTGGCGGAGCAGGGCAGGGACCCCCTGGAGGGGCAGAGGCACACCTGCGGCATGGGGAACCTGTTCCACTACCACTCCACCGGCTTCCCCGAGCTGGACGAGATCATGAAGGAGCCCCAGCCTCTCATCTTCATCATGGAGCTCATTTCAGTAGGGCGGCAGCGCACCGTCACAGAGACACATTTCACGCATGCACACATACAGACAGTCTTATAATGAAATTTAAAATCTTGTATCTTAAGATTTTTTTGTTTGCTCAAGTAGAAAATATTAGCTTGTTTTAAGTTACTTTGTGCTTAAAACAAGTGAAATTGCCGTACCCCACTGGCAAATGCGTCAGACTCTCATCTCACTGGCAATCCTTTTGTCTTATTTTCCAAAAAAGTAACAAAAATAAGATTTTAAGTCTAAATGTAAGACTAAAATACACAAACAAACACACGCATGCATATAGAACCATACACTCACAAGCACACTTAGGCACACAGTTCCACACAGGCACAGACACACACAAGCATGTGCACAATAATTAGTTACCCATTAATGACTAAAATTACAGCATCATTGTAATGTATAATTGACATTTTTTAAAGAATGAAAATATGGATTACAAAATGACATGTCCAACTCTGACCCATCCTATACACCCTCCACCATCTCCCCCCCCCGGCTGTGCTCCCCTGACCCCGGCTCTCTCCGCCCTCCCCCCAGGTAGGGGACCCCTTCTCCTACAAGCGCGAGTCGTGGATGATGGAGAAGGACGAGAAGCTGCAGGCCGTGCCCTCTCTGCACCTGCAGGGGAACGCCCTGGTCAAGCAGGCCCGCTTCCGCGAGGCCGCCTCCAAGTACCAGGAGGCCGTGCTGCTGCTGAAGACCGTGCAGTCTAGGGTGAGGACGGGGGGGGGGGGGGGGGGAGGAGAGGAGAAGAGGTGGAGTAAGGAGAGGGGGGGAGTGAGGGGTGACAGGAAGTGCATTGGGGAGAGGGCTGTGTAGAGATGAGAGGATAGATGGGCGGAGGTATAGAAATTGGGAAGGGAATGAAGGGAGGAGGTATAAGAGGAGAGCATAAGGGGGAGTGTTGAAGGTGTAGAGATGATCGAAGGAGAGAACAGAGGCGGAAGAATAGCGAGGAGGTGAGGATAAGGTGAAGCAGGGAGGAGAGAGGATAGGTTGTCAAATAAAAGAGGGAAGGCAGAAAGCAGTGGATGAAAGGATGAAAATGGAGGCTGAGTAGAAAGAAAGAGAGCGCAGAGCTCCTGACCAGCGCAGTCCAGCCCGACCGTCTCACCCGAGATCTCACGTTGTCTCTGCGCAGGAGATGCCCGGCCATGAGGACTACATTAACCTGGAGCGCCTCATCACCCCCCTGGTGCTCAACTACTGCCAGTGCATGCTGGAGCTGCAGGAGTACTACACCGTGCTGGAGCAGACCACCGAGCTGCTGGAGAAGCACAAAGGTGGCCGGCCTCCTGTCTCCCTAACCCCTCCTCTCCTCCAACCCCCCCCCACCCCCACACACACACACACACACACTCCCCCTAACACCCCTCCTCTCTCCCTCCCTCCCTCCCCCCACTCGCCTCAATCCCCCTAACCTCTCCCTACTCTCCCACTAACCCCCCCTTTCCCTTCCCTCTTCCTCAAGCACAGGCACACCTTGGAGGCAGCTCGCAGTGTTAACCAACACCGAGCCAAATAATCTGAACCCCATCTCAGTTCTCCTCTGTAGTGAAAGTCACAGAGAGTTCCTCCCCCTCCAGCCCCAGCCCCAGCCCCAGCCCCGGCCCCAGCCCCGGCCCCGGCCCCAGCCCCAGCGCCGGCCCCTGGCCCCTGCTTTTGCAGCAGCGCTGACACGCGTGGGGAGAAACGCCATCATCGTTTTTCTTTATGGCCGTTGAGTTGATGGATCTTTGCTGCCCGTGCCGTGCCCCACCCCCCCCCCGCCTGTCAGACTCTGATCCATCTCTCCCTTCACGCCACTCCGCCCCCGTTTACCGCCAGAGCGCGCCGCCGCGGCGGAGCCTCCCTGCACCGTGTCAGTGTCAGCGTGCAGCTGCCTCTAATAAGGCTCGCGCAAATCAGCTAGCCGAACCGCGCGGCCCCCCCCCCCCGCCCCCCCGCCGCCTGTCCCCTCTTATCTCGCCCCACCGACGAGATCATCTCCCCCGTGCCGTCCCCGCGACTGTTTGTCTCCCGTTCCCATCTCCCGTCTTTCCGCGAGCGTCTCCTCCTCCTTCGCCCCCCCCCCTTTTTTATCGGTGAGATCTCGCCCTCGCCCTCGCCCCGCTCCGCGCTCTCGGAGCCGTCTGGGCGTAATCAACGCGCCGCGGTGAGGGGCCGTTTGAGCGCCGAGGGAACGGATGAGTCAGAGGAACGCTAAATGGAAAGGGACAGGAACCCACAGGGATGCTAAAGGGAATCTGAGATCAGTTTAACTCCCGAGGAGCGGGAGTTTTACACGCGGTTTTCATGCTACCGCTCCAGCGCCGTGGAAACAAACACACCTGTGGTTTTAATCTTTTTTTAGTACGGAAACTGCATTATCATCATCAAATTATCATCGGTCGCCAAAACTCGGGGACGCAGCGGTAGCTGCTGCATTGAGACAAAAATGCTGATTTTTATTGCTCTTCATCTCAGCTTAATTTCAGAGGAAAACTTGGCTAGGAGACAAAGCGATCTGTAAAATGTCCCACGGGGTCTCGGCTAATTATCCAATCCAGGGAAGGACTGGAGAAGGTCAGCCGGTGGACAGCAGAGAAAGAAGCAGCTTCTGAGTGACACATTAGGGCCTGTCCGCTCCCCCGAACTGACAATAATGGGATGATGGGAATTCAAAGCTGTGGAGAAATTAAAATATTGGGGGATAAAAAAAACTGAGTCGGAGAGAGCAGAGATAAAGTTAAGCCATGAATATTTCCGTCTTATCTCCTCACTCTAATCTCTCTCCCCTCCCTCCGCAGGCAATGTGAAGGCCTACTACAAGCGGGCCAAGGCCCACGCGGCGGTGTGGAACGAGAAGGAGGCTCGGAGGGACTTCCTGATGGTGGCCAACCTGGACGTCACGCTGGCCCCGCTGGTGCACAGAGAGCTCAAGCTCCTGTCCGAGAGGATGAAGGAGAAGTACTGGGAGGAGAAGAACAGCTACTGGGGCATCCTGGAGGACAAAGGTGGGGCAAAGAGCGGAGGCAAAAAGGGGGAGGGGGAAGAAGAGGAGAGCAGCGTTGCCCTGGAGAAAGAGGAAGAGAGCACCGCCGATACAGACGAGGACAAAGGACTGGCAGCTGAGGCAGCCAATCAGGAGTCCACGGGCAGCCAAGGAACCAATTGGAATGCGCCTCCAGTGACTGAGGGTAAAGACTGGCAGCAGATGTTGAGGCTGATTCCACTACTCCAGGACGAGGGCAATTTCCTCGTCAAGGAAAAACGATACCCAGAGGCAGTTGAGAAGTACAAGGAAGCCCTTGAATACATAAACTTCCTTCAAACCCATGTGAGTTTAAAAACGTAATACTTGTTCAAATATTAAGTGTTTGATGAGTAATCAGCCTGACTGCATAACCTTTGGTTGTCACCGGCTGTTTGACATATTGCCATTGTTAATCATTTCAGTGACTGTTAGTTTAAAAATAACTGTTAAAAGCCCTGAAAACAGTTAATGGCTTGCACCATGCCAGAACACATATGAATCATTGAAAGGGAATGCGGAGCGTAAGCGGCAATCATGTTATAAAGAACCATCTCTGCCCCCTCCTCCCCTCACTTCCAGGAAGTGAAGCAAAAGGGGGAGGACTGGGAGTCCCTGGAGAAAGTGCGGCTGCCGCTCAGTCTGAACCTCAGCCAGTGCATGCTGGAGCTGGGAGAGCACAGGCAGGTGCTGGAGATCAACGGCAAGCTGCTGAAGAGACACAAAGGTACACAGAGATACGGCTTGTATGTGGAGCAGCGTGTGGAGTAGGGCAGCTTAGGGAAATAACCTTATTCACTGCCATCACATATAGCAAGTTTTTATGTTATCCGATGGTACAGGAAATCCTGAGTGGGGGCCAACTACTCTAAAACACAGTGGTCCAAGGAGACCTCACAGGGTTTGCTGGGGTTTAGTTTTGTGTTGAAATCGGCAACCAATTCTGTCCCAAGAAACCAGGCCAGGTGAGGTAAAATGTGAAATCAATTTTTCTAATTGGTTAAGATGGTGGTGCTAAGTAACAGCTAAAACCTGCTTCCTCTGGCTTTCCAAGGTAAAGAGTCAATACCACACCTCACAGGCCCCACAGGTGTTGGCCATGTGTCTCACTGAGTGGCGCTAAATTTCCTTAGCCTTGCTCAGGGAGGGGGGGGGGAGTGTTATTTGGCAGGGTATGGTCCCTCTCACTACACAAGAGTGACTCCCCTGGTCAGTCAAGCACCTGAGGTCTTGACCACCTGTACACGAAGTGCAGTTGTCCACTGTAATAGTGGAGTGAGAAGAAGGGGTGGGGGGTGGCAACCTTTCCTAAAAGATGGGTACAAGTCTGCATTTTAGCTAATTGAAAGAGCACGTTACATCAAAAGGGACAGGCTTAAAACTGGGCTTTCCACATTTGGGATGAAAGAATAACGGGGGGGGAGTAAATTTGGTTTAAAAAAGTTTTAAAAGGGTAAGATAAACTGAAAATACTGAAAAGCTACTTTAATCTATAATATATCAGAAAGCTCTCTCTCTCTCTCTCTCTCTCTCTCTCTCTCTCTCTCGCTCTCTCTCTCTCTCTCAGATAACCTAAAAGCGCTGTATCAGCGAGCGCGGGCGCACTGCGCTCTCCACCAGGAGGAAGAGGCCCGGAGGGACTTCAGCCGAGTGGCGAAGCTGGACCCCAAACTGAAGCCCGTGGTGCGCCAGGAGCTGAGGAAGCTGGGAGAGGCCATCAGGGCCAGGCAGGTCCAGGAGAAGAAGAACTACTGGACGGCCGCGAAGGAGAAGAAGAGCAGAGGAGGAAGCAAGGGAAGGAAGTCAGAGAAGAGCCAGGGCGTTGAACCAGGGGAGGGCACCCAGGAGCGAGAGTCTGCCGCTGGACTCGAAGACAAAGACGGCAAGGAGGCCCTGGAGGAGAAGGTGTTCAGTGGCGAGGAGGTGCAGACGGCAGGGGTCCAAAGGGAGGAGCAGGAGGTGCCAGGAGGTCCGGCCAGAGGCGGGGAGGACAGAGCGAGTCCCGGTTTAGACCACATCAGCGGTGTGACTGAGACCACCAGCACAGAGAGCCCCGGGGCAGGGGCAGAGCCTGCTGCAGAACACGCTCCTGCAGAGCAGCCAGCCAATGACGGTGCCGTCGACAAAGGGGAGGCCAATGAATACGCGGGGAACGTTGCCATGCCAGCAGACCCGGCGAATGGGAGCCCGGCGGGTGTGCAGAGCCTGGATAATGAAGGAGAAAATGGGAATGCAGTGACAGCTGAACATGACTGACGTGGAAAAATGTACCACAGGCAGTAAAAAAATACTTTAAATAGAGGAAGTGGAGTATAGAAAATGATTCGTACGACTGATTCAACCACCAACAACGTCAACCCCTGAGGACCCCAATCTGAAATGAAGCTTTGAAGTACACATGCTGAGTAGACTCCATGACTGTTCCCATCATTCAGTTCAGGTTTAACTTTTTCCAAATACTGGAAGCAAGCAGTCATCATTTATAACAAATACAAATTTATTTATTTCTGTACACAGTACGTAGAAAGGAGCCCACGACTCATTAATTTTTAAAAAGCCTTCTGTTCACAGTCATCTCATAAAAATAAGGGAACACAGGAAGTGTGTGATGTTCTCATCAAAACAACATTTTGAAAAACGTAAAAAAACATTTACTTCTAGACCATGTCATGAAGACTCCTGGGTGAAAATATAAAAATAACCATAATGAAATTGGAATAACATCAGAACAGGCTTCCCTAATAGGTGATAAAGCGAAAGCAGGGATATAACCAGTGACAGGAACTGCTTTCTGCTGCAGACCCAGAGGAGGTTAAGCGTTTCATCGCCTCCACACGGAACCGGAGAAAACAACTTAGCAGGCCTGGCACAAAGCCAATTAAAGCCTGAGCCATAATGTGTTTACCTGTCGTCCACACGTAGAAATAGCGAGCGTAATTAGGTCTGATCGGGCATAGCTGAGACACGCTATAGCAGCATCTTCTGTTTGCTCATTTTCTTCATTGATGTGGCGCAGAGCTGTGATGGTTATGTGGTCATAAATGTGCTGATCCACGCGGTCTCTAATGTGGATCTCAGTGAATTCCAAAGGATAAATAGATGAATAAATAAATAATATGAATATGTAGACGCCTATATGACTTGCTGTACATATGTGGTGCGATGGTTTCGATGGCATCCACTAAAGTGTGTCCAAAGCAGGGATTAAATAGGGGGGTAAAATCACAGATTAGCAAAAATCTGACCAGTTCCCTGCAATAAAAGAAATGGTATGGTGCTTTTTTAAAACTACAAAAGAAAAGACTTGCACACTTGATTAATGCTCCAAAAAACACAAATAAATAGCACTTATTTTGCCATGAGAACGGTTAACGATTAACCTTCTGATGAAGACCAATGTGGTCAATACATTAACCGTTCTCATTGTGAAATAAATACTTATTAGGGCCTATTTGTGATTTTTAGGAGCATCAAGTGAGTGTGGGAGCCTTTTCTTTTCCGATCCCAATGTGTTCCTGTGACCCAGCACCTTGCCCACGTTTTTTGGTGTGCGTTTGTTTTTTCAACTACACTATGGTGCTTTTTAAAACCTTGTTGCCCATGCCAGGCCACTCCTAATCCAGTCTGAAATTTTACCGAAGCTACTGACTGTTCCTGTCTGGTGTCCTGGAATGACCTGGGATGATTCCTTTGGTGAAAAGCTGCTGTGTCATTGCAATGCTGAAATAATTTTATTTCTAACCAAATGTGCTATGAGAAATAAGTCATAGTCAAATCACTGTACTGTAAATTATCCCTATGCAGTTAAAGTGTAATAAAATACATGAATCAGTCAACATAACGTGTAAGTAGTGTTTTTTAAGGCCACATGGTCCACATCTGCAGTACTCCAGATCTGAAAAGATTGTTTCCTTGGCGATTGTAAGGGATGTTGATTTTGGTGCATATTAATGACATGCCATTTTTGTCTTGGGGGTCAGCTGCGAGGTTAGTTGTGCGGATATGCTGCCTATCCTCATGTCCTCCTCCTGTATGGTAATCTGCAGCTTCTCCATTATGAATGTCGCCCCACCTTCTAGCTTCCAGCCTGCAGTGCGGCGTCCATGGGGACCGTATCCTAGCGACCGCATGAAAACACGCAGTCGGAGCTGCAGCAGCGTGGAGCGAAGTGAGATGTGAACGTTGCGCCTGAAGGGATGGGATTTGAACTGAAATCTGTGCTGGACCACAGGGCTGGAGCACTTTAACCAGGGCAGCACTCTTTTCCCTGCCACTGCACGGCTTTGCCGAGCGCCGGAGGAAAAATGTGGTAACTGTGTTCGCTTTTGAAATGTAAATGTTCCTGAACGCCTTTCCCCCCCGCCCCCCCCCCCCCCCCCCCTTTGTGAATACATCACAGTGAATATTTACACGTACAGCCCTGGAGACATCATCTCGCCCTCTCCAATATCAAAGCCTGTTCCCTTCCCTAATACTGTGTCTGTCCTCTCCTCTCTCCCCCCCTCCTCACCAGACTTCACCTGGCCCTCCCCAACAAGGTTGCCAGCTCCAATCTCTACTGAGGCACTGTTTCACTGGCCCTCGTTACAATGAAGAAAGAACCACTGACTTCATATGTTGCCCTTTATCACAATGAGCGATTAAACTCTCACGCGTCGCCGTTCCTGTTTCCTGATTGAGAAAGCGCAAAAGCACGAGAGATGTGTCTCTGACACACACTTCCATCTCCTGCACATATGGATGTAGGGGGGTAGGAGGCAGCAGACTGGCAGTTAAAAAAAACCTCACTGCAGTGAAAAGCAGTGAAATGCACCGCTTCTCTTTCCATGGCGATCTCTCAGGGTTTAAGGCATGTAAACTGTGCTCTGTCACAAGTCTGTCATCTGACCCTACATTGCCTGTCCCCCCCAGCCCGGCTTGCTGTGGGGGAATTCTGGGATGGCAGCCCGGAGGCCTGGGGGCCTGGGGCCACTCCCCCTTCTGTGCATGGAGGGGCATCGCCCCTACTAGGGGGGGCCCATCTATCGGGTGGCTCTTCTGATTAAAACTCAGCCATCATCGCTATGAAACCCTTCCGTGCAGTCCTGTGGAATCAAAGAACCACAAAATTGCAGTTACTTTTCCCACACAAACTTCTGTATGTGTGTGTGTGTGTCTGTATGTGTTTGTGGGGTTGTGCATGTTTGTGCAAGCTCATGTTGTTTGGTTTATATGTCTGATTGGCAGTGTATGTGTGCTATGGGTGTGCAGGTATGTTTTTGCATGTGCATTGTGTGTATGTGGGTGTGTGTGTGTGTGTGCATGTGCATGTAAGCATGCATGTGAGGGTGTCTGCAGTCACTGTGACAGCAAACGCTATGTCACAGAAGTAACACGCGGCCTCAGGAGGTAACAGGAAGCGCTCCCGGCCACTCCGGTGGTCTTAAATAAATGATGTCATCCGAGTGCTGGATGTGCCTCAGCGGTGAACAGCAAACAAGGCTGTGTGTTTGTCATAGCCCTGGCTCCAGAAGCCCCGCCCATCTCTGTCCACACGGGCTGGACAGGGTCACACACCAAAGCGCGAGAGTGTTAAGAGACCTTAAAAACAAGCCGAACCCAGAATTTAGGAGCACCCCCCCCCCCCCCCCTTCACACTGCTGAAGTCCCAGGGCGAAGGACGGTCTTTTGTGCCGCGCCGTGCTGGCACAGCTTCACACCTTCACGGAGCTTCAGAGCCGGTCCACAGTGTCTGAGCAAACACCGGGCCTTCGGCGCGGGCTGTCTGGAGGCCAGCGCAAAACGTCCCAGGATGCTCTTCAAACCCGGCGCGCGCCAGGCACATCTCCGCTTGAGCTGCGACGGGGGGGGGAGGCCCCGCTCCCAGTGCACTCTGGGTAAACAGCCATCGGGCTGGAGTCCGTGCTCTGCCCAGTGCTTAGATGAGAGTCGGGGCACCTGGAGAAACGAATGAAAGGATCGTTTTGAGAATGTTTGAAGTAACCGCAGCACTGCCGGCACTGATCTGCAGTGCAAACACCGACTTTATTTCTTGATTGTTCAAAGGTACATTACAGGAGAAGTTGAGAGGCTATATTTGCTGAATACTCCACCAAATCAGATAAGAAAATAACCTCAGCTGCAAATATACTCTGTTGATGTGCGTTAAACAAACAACATTTTATGCGATTATCACAATATTAAAAAAAGAATCGATAACAATGTGCATTAAGGGTCGGACACAGAGAGCACAGTTTGGCCTTCCTCCGATCTCACCGTGCTCGGAGGGGAAGACGTTCCTCAGCTGCTCAATCACTTCCTGGAGCTGCAGCACCGTGTCCTGCTGACCCCCGTCCTCTTCATCGTCTCCTGCAGAGAGAAGGGACAGAGAGAGAGAGAGAGTAAGAGAGTGAGACCGCTGTACTCCTGCAGCTGAGCAGCTCAACAAAGCAGGCAGGAACAAGTGTAAGTACAAGTGGGTCAAGGTCCAACAGTTTCCATTTTTAACTGCAAACGTCTGTTTGACCTTCAGCGGATCCTCGCAAAACCAGAATGCAGAATATCATTGCTGTTTCAAAGCTTACCCGAGCGCTTGCATTGCATCAGACGGCTGCTGTTCCTGACCACCCCCAGCCCCAACCCCAGCCCCAACCCCAACCCCAACCCCACACACAACCCCATTCTCACCAGCGTCCTCTGTGTCTGGGGTCTCCTTGCTCTGCCGCTCCCCCCGGTGGCCACCGCCTGACACAGGCGAAGACAGAGAGGACGGTGCGGATTCATTGCCTTCCGAATCATCTTTGGGCTGAAAGGTAGAAAAACAAAACAGTTCACCGTACAGCCTATTCCGATGGGACTACGGGGAAGAAAAACACATTCCAAAAGCATTTTGATGACATTTTACCAGCGATAGAAAACCGGAAAATAAAACTCAGGTTCCAACAAAACTTTAGATTGCCTGGGGACTGAGTCCTAGTTCCACAAATTTCGAACGCATATTCTTCCTTTGGAGATGAAAAGGCTGTGTTGACAGAGAAAGAGAAAAACCATCTCCCTGTGCTTCCTCCACAGAACACAACAACAACACGCTGACAGAGCCTGCACACCTACAAGCACATACTCCATCAATCTGGAGGTTCTGAAGAGCACTGTCCATGAAAATAACACACAAAGTCCTTTCCCTACTCTTCTCCTTTTCACTCTGCCCCTCCCTCACTTCTACCATCAACCCTCTTCTCCTTCCTCTTTTCCCCAAACCTCTCTCTCGCATACACTTCTCCCTTCCTTTCTCTCTCTCTCTCTCTCTCGCACATCTCTCCCTTCCTCTCCCCCCTCTCTCTTTCTCACACACCTCTCCCTCTCTCTCTTTCTCTCTATTTCTCTCACATTCCACCTCCCTTCCTCTCTCTCACACACATCTCTCCCTTCCTCTCTCTCTCACACATCTCTGCCTTCCTCTCTCTCACACACACACACCTCTCCCTCTTCCTTTCTCTCTCTTTCTCTCACACACTACCTCCCTTCCTCTCTCTCACACACATCTCTCCTTTCCTCTCTCTCTCACACATCTCTGCCTTCCTCTCTCTCTCACACACACACCTCTCCCCCTCTCTCTCTTTCTCTCACACACCACCTCCCTTCCTCTCTCTCACACACATCTCTCCTTTCCTCTCTCACACATCTCTGCCTTCCTCTCCCTCTCCCTCTCTCTCACACACACCTTTCTCCCTCCCTCCCCCCCCCCCCTTCTCCCCGCCCTCCCTGGCCCACCTGCAGCAGCAGCTCCCTCAGCCTGAAGAGCTGGGACTCCAGCTGCTTGTTGTGGTCCTCCAGGATCTGCATGCGGGTCTCCAGCCGGGTCTTGTGCTGCCTCAGGACCCGCGCCTCCGCCAGCAGCTCCTCGTCCTGGTGGCCCGCGGCCAGCACCAGCGCCCCGTCCGTCCCGTCCGAAAGCTGCGGCGACGCCGCCGCCTCCTCGTGCTTCCACTTCAGCCGCCGGTACTCCCCCTGCAGGACCCTGCGGGAACGGCACCCTTTCCGTGAGCGGCCATGACGGTTAACCAGGATGAGTTTTCCATCGCAGTCATTATATACACGCCCAACCGGTGCCTGAAAAACCCTTCACTGGAGAAGTCCGCACTTTCATTTTGAGGAGAAAACTGAGGGCATGTGCTTGGTTGGATGGACTGAGCACATGCCAGATGGCCCAATGTTGATTTATAGATGCTCGCTGTGTTCGGTCTCTCCTCCGGCTCTGTTTATGCAGAGAGTGGCCCTATCTTCACCCTCCCAGTGTCTGATAATCCCTCATTCCTTATCTGCTTGAGCTCGGGGAACCCGAATCGCAAACACCAGCAGCAGGTGCGTCTCAGCAACCACGGGAAGTCACTCCGTAACCGTGTGAAATAATTATGTGAATTAACGTGTCCCTTTAGTAAAAACCCCCGCAGATTACCGGCGTGTTTAAAAGAATGTCAATTTTCACCTATACTCTGAACAAAATTCTTTTTTTCATATGATACATTTTGGTTTTTGTTTGAAAAAATTCAAGGAACTGCAGGATTTTACAATTACACCAGCAATAGTTGAACTCTTTCAAATGCACATTGGACACACATCTGAATCACTCCTGCCAAATCCTCTTCCTCCTCATTCACAGACTCCTTTAACAGACCAGGGTCTTGAGATAATGATGTGCCCATGGGCTTTGCAGTAAAGGGCAAATATTAATAACAAAGGAGGAAGAATAAAAGTATTTTCATTTTTTAGAATGGCTATGTATGCATTCATCATTCACTTAGAATTACAAAGGCGTCAATCGACTAAATAATTAGGTCATTCATCAAGGCTGGTTTGATGAATGCTAATTACGCTTAATTAAGCAGTCAATCATTCACAATCCAATAAAAACTAAAGAATCGCTCGATGAGTTTTTGAAGGCTGTCTTCTCAGACGGGAAAAAACACCAGAGGCATGTCTGAGAATCTTCGTACGCAAAAAAATAAAATAAATAAATAAATAATTGCAACAAGAACTAAAATCTCCCGGGAAATATGGCGATGAATTTTATGAGTATGTGAGGAACACTGTTTATTTTAGCATTCCTTTGCGCATCAGATGTCTTTATCCAGGGTATCTGGCAGTGAGTGCATTTTTATAGATTTGAGTCCCTGACGATGGCAGGGCTCTTACTGGAGCAGTGGCAGCGAAGGTAATGAGTGCCACTGCGATGTCAATCTGAGCCCCAAACACAAACTCAACACCGATGACATGCCAGACAGCCCCTGGCACTGGGGCCAGTGTTAATGTGACGGGCAGGCGCCTGACCTGTTCTCATTCTCCAGCCTGGCCAGCGTCCGCTGCAGCTCATCCTTGTCCTCGCAGTTGATGTTGCCCAGCATGTGCTGACCGGCCAGGGAGTCCGGCTCCAGGGCGGGGCTGGAGTGACGCAGGAGGTACTGATCTTCATCCCTGAGTCCCCACAGAGGAGACAGCTGAGCCACATTCCCACCTGCAGCACAGCCACGCTGAGGCACATTCCTACCAGCAGCACAGCCGCACTGAGGCACATTCCCACCAGCAGCACAGCCGCGCTGAGGCACATTCCCACCAGCAGCACAGCCACGCTGAGGCACTTTCCCACCAGCAGCACAGCCACACTGAGGCACATTCCCATCAGCAGCACAGCCGCACTGAGGCACATTCCCACCAGCAGCACAGCCACGCTGAGGCACATTCCCACCAGCAGCACAGCCACGCTGAGGCACATTCCCATCAGCAGCACAGCCACGCTGAGGCACATTCCCATCAGCAGCACAGCCACGCTGAGGCACATTCCCACCAGCAGCACAGCTACATTCCCACCAGCAACACAGGCATGCTGAGGCACACTTCGACCAGCAGCACAGCCACACTGAGCCACATTCCTACCGGCAGCACAGCTGTGCTGAGGCACATTCCCACCAGCAGCACAGCCATGCTGAGGCACATTCCCACCAGCAGCACAGCTGCATTCCCACCAGCAGCACAGCCACGCTGAGGCACATTCCCACCAGCAGTCGATTTACTGATTCACTGACAGGAAGCAATACTGACACCAGCAGCACAAATTCACTGACAGGAAATAACACTGACACCAGCAGAACAGATGCACTGACAGGAAGCAACACTGACACCCGCAGCACAGATTCACTGACAGGAAGCAACGCTGACACCAGCAGAACTGACTCACTGACAAAAAGTAACACTGACACCAGCAGCACAGATGCACTGACAGAAAGCAACACTAACACCAGCAGCACAGATTCACTGACACACACCAACACTGACACCAGCAGCACAGATTCACTGACACAAACCAACACTGACACCAGTAGCACAGAGCCTCCTACATCGAATATTATGAAAGAACTCACTGACTCTTCTCATTCGATTGCTTACTCACTTGGTAACCTACTTATTGACTTACTCTTTTGATTAGTTACTCATTCACTCGCCTACTTGTTGACTTACTCATTCGACTTTACTCACGGATTTAGTGACGCACTCACTCACTCATTCACTCACTTTCTCACTAGCAAAATTACTCACTTGAATACCCACTTGCTCAGTCACTCATTCAACAGCTGAATGACTGACGGACTCACTTGCTTTCTCACTTTCTGACTGACTGGCTGACTCAATCACTCGCTCACTCACTCACTCACTCACTCACCCACAGGCTTGATTACTCACACTCACAAACTCACTGATTCGTTCATCCAATTCCTGATTCAGCATTCTCACACCCCTCATAAGTGCACAGGCTCCTGTCTCCTTCATCAGAGCCCACAGCCGGCCCCTTTAATCACAGACGGCTAAATGATGAAAGGGGAGTGGACACAACGCCTGAATGAACTGACTGTGGGTCCCTTTTCGCTACCGCTCTGATTTTTATTAGACCGAAAATCCTCCCCCAGCCCAGCCCCCCCCCCCTGCCCCCCCTACACACACACGCAATCACACAGTCCTGCTCCTGCAAAGGACCTTGACAGCAATGAAGGTCCCGGTGATGTGTGTGGGGGTGCTGATATACTCACAAGCTTTCGTCTGGAGACAGGCTGTCGGTGAAGAAGGAACAGTTCTGGTTCTCCATCTCCGCCAGTCTGCAGGTACGAGACGGAGAGTTGAAAAAGCAGAGTCAGAGTCACCGAGGCAGACTGATTTATCCACTCCCTGCTTGGGCCCCACAATCAGGATCTTTCCTTTCAGCATCACTGTACAAACAAAAAACTTTTTTTGTGGGGGGGGTGGGGGGCTGATGAGATTTTGAGTCTGTGAATTAAAACCACGGTTGCCTCAGCATACAGGGCGCAAGTGTCCCCTCGGCAATGAGGTCACCCAGCAGAGACCAGACAGAACTCGTCTGCTGATTTAGGAGGGGACGGCATGCGACCGAGGGCCACGGTGATGAAAAGCCTGCTGGGAAATTAATAGCGGGTCATCTGGTCTCCCGCTAACCTCCCACCAACCTCCCGCTCAACCTCCCGCACACTGTTCCACTGCACAGACCGGGCCTTAAATTTAGTCGAATGACAGCTCGGTTCTGCCCTCCTCACAACTCACTGCCCTTGCATATTGCATATTGAGGGCCGGGACTTGCCCGCAGGTCAGTGGATTTCCAATCCCAAGCCCCTGCAGATAGAACCGCGGGGTCGGTGAACCCTGGGTGGAGGCGGGACGTGTTGCCATGGGAAACCGATGCTGACTGACAGAGGAGGGGTGACTTATGGTGACCCTCAGCGCACCGGAACTATCAAAGGCCGGCGCCGCTGAATCTGTGGCGATACTTCACTCTCGATGACAAATAAGCACACCTGCCGGCACTCGCCCCCACCTCTCCCCCTTCACCGGACACCTTAATCATCAGACAGCAAAAACTGTCTTCCCTTCTGGAGTCTAGCATTATCACTGAGGATGACGAAAAACACCCACTCCTCTTCACAGTAAAAATCTGCTTACCCTTTCGGGGAAATGACTAATATTTTCCCGTAAGAAATTCTAGGCTGCCACAGTGTTAGCAGTCTAGCGTTGACAGAAATTTTGATTTCCCTAACTGCTCAAAAGACGTTAAAGCAGTTGGAGTAAGTAAACATGGCAACAAGATTTCTCGTTTATATATATATATATATATATATATGCTCAGAACTGCACATCATCACAACAATCAAAGGGGCTGTCTGCCTCTGTTTGATAGCAGATCTAATTTAATTTGGGTTTGATATCTACAGCAAAAACAATGTTATTCTTCTCTTTTCATTTATATGTCTTCAATAGCAACACATGGAAAACCAATATTTTCAGTCACAACATTGGCAGGGATATCAAGACAGACAGACAGACAGACAGTTGATCTTGTGTAGTCCACACGTAACAGGTACCAGCGCTTTAAACACGAGTTTCAGTGCGGAAGCATACACTTGTCCATAAAGGACCATTTTAACTTACTTTGCAGATTTCCTTTTCCAGGGTAGGCATTCTGAGCTTATATTTTACCTTATATCCATTTGCAGATGCTGTCAAGCCACGTTCCCTATTCATAAATACAACCGTGGCAGGCCTGGGGACTCATTCCTTCTACCTGTGGGGTTACTTAAGTTCTCTAACCGCTGTGTCACACTGCAGAGAAACCCACAGCAAAACTGCCTCCGCTTCCCTTACGGTCTGCCTCTCTGCTACTCCAGGCTAACTGACACTCAGTATTTATATTTTTGTTAAAACGCTGCCAGACAATAAGAACTCATTGTGCAAGCAAAATTCTTTTTTTTTTTTTCTTTTTTTTTTTTCTTTAGAGCCAAGAAGCTGAGCCAGAATAAAAGCTACTAATTGAGCAGCAGATGAATTAACGTGGCCATTAATACAAGAAAGGGCTGGTGAGCGGGGCAGAAAACTGAAGGACAAACTGAAAAGAGAGGGAGAGAGGGAGGGAGGGAGGGAGGGAAGTGGCTTGCATGGTGCTCTTGTTTTGGCACAGTGAAATCCCAGCTCTGGTGTGGGCGAAGTTTAAAGAGCACCTTGTCACTGCTAAAGGACACACACAGGCAGAAGGCAAACTCCAGGAGCTGAAAGGCTGCCGCAGTCCCCTGCCCAACCCGCCGCCGGTCCGGGCCAGGGCCCCACCGCACTGCAGAGGGATTCTGGGAACAGAATGGCAGGCGAACCCTGCCGACCCTGCGGCAAAAAAAAGCCTCACAGTCCACCGGGGCTGACGTGCTCTCAGCCTCCCCACCGGTTCCAGCCGCCCCCCCCCCCCCCCCCGCTGACCCCCCGTTGGCCCCCGTTTGCAGTGGGCGCGCGCTCTCCTTGGTGGAGATAATAATTCAGGAGGCTGTAACTCAGCTCCACTGAGGAGGGTCTCAGTGGACTCAAGCCCTAGCCTGGCAAAGCTCTGCTTTAAACCTGGCAAAAGCAATGCAGCTCACAGTGATAAACCTGCCAGTTCTGCGGGCTGTAACCAGCAGAAGTGGCTGAAATTCCCTGCACCCTGCCCCCCCCCTGAGAATCTGATCAACTGACCAATGGGTAAGCTGCACAGCCCCTGGCGTGCCTACCACTGTTACAGTAAGAGTTCTACAGTGAAGAGAAGTTTAGGCTGGAGCAGAGGTAACCAACCCTGTTCCTGGAGAGCTACCATCCTGTCAGCCCTGTTTCTGGAGAACTACCATTCTGCAGACGCTACTAATTAGCAGCTCAATAACATCTCTCTAGCTGTTGAATGAGGTGTGCTTTGAAAGGGTTGAAGTGAAAACCAACAGGATGGTAGATCTCCAGGAACAGGACTGGTTACCACTGAGCTAGAGTGTCTTGAGATCTCTGGAGGTCTAACTGCATGGGTTCCAGGAACACTTGAGCCCCTACCTGCTGGCGAAGTGCTCGATTCGGGAGTGCGTGTCCGCGTGGGGCAGCTTGGGAGAGGAGCAGGGCCTGGCGGAGACAAGGAGGCCTACGTGTCAATCACATCATGTCATCACCACAGACACCGTTACCGTTTCCGCTGCTATTCCCCCATGGCTGCCTCTCAACCTGCGCCTGTCAAATGCAGACCCCGCCCATCCGCTTCCCCAGAGAAACCCAGCCTTTCTTCTGCTACCCACGGAAAGCAGCGTCTCATCTGCTGCAGAGGCGTCAGATCTCTCTCTGTGTCAGAAATATTCCAGACTCTTTCCAAATGTGACTTTTTTTTTTTAGCTTCAGTGCTGTTTCAGCGGTTCCTGTTTAACTCTGTCACCCTGTGCTTTCTGCGTGTCTGCATTTCCCCGTTGCGAGCCGTGCTCTGATTGGCTGCAGCAGCCCGGGGGGGTGCGGTTCGAGCCGGTCACTCACGTCTCCACGCTCTCGGCCTCCAGGACGGACTGCACGGGCAGGTAGCCCCTCTGCGGGTGCTTGCTGAAGTACTGCTTGGACCGAAATTTGTTCTTCAGGGTCTTCGCAAAGTCCCGCATCTTCTCCCCGGAGGTGGTCTTCCCAATGATTGGGTTGGGGAGGTTGTTGATGAGGGGAACAGGGGGAGAGTGGGAGGGGTGGAAGGGAAGGATATCAAAAAAGTGTGACACTAATTTCCTCCATACAGATATCACCCAGATCAGCCACATCACCCACCCCACTCTCATTACAATCCCCAAAAATAATGCATTTTAAGATGCACCATTGGAACCACTGGAATCATATTCATTGCGGTATTGAAATTCTCAGAAAGTTGAACAAGCTGAAGCCTAACCACACCCCCTATCCCCGACCAATGAGAGGCAGCAGAGAGCCTTACTGGCGTGTAGTACTCCATGATTGGGTAATGCAGCTTCTTGCTCTTCGTGGTTCGTCCCGTGAGGAAGCAGGTCTGGCATATGTCCACGTTGAACTGCTTCAGGCTACGATACCTGCAGGAGGGCAGGGGAACCAGAAATGTCTCATACAGCCCCATGCAATCCACAGCCACCAAAAACCAACGACTTCCACCTTGTGCTTCATATGAAATATTTCCTTCTTTGTATACCTCTGAAAAGCAGAAAATCATCGGCACGTACAGTTTAATTTTATTTTCTTGCGCACAAGAAAATCGCATTAAAAAACTTTAGCAAAAACAATCAATATGCAGGGATGCTTATGAAACCACAGTAGCAGCTTCCTGTAAGACTCCAAATTACAAAGTTATTGCTGCAAGTTAAAAATATGATGAAACGCACTGCAGTGTCGGGGAAAGAAGGAGGAATAAAAACAAACATAATTAAAGAATGATGGCAGACATTAAATATATATATGTGGTACAGAATGTAGAATATAATCATATTATCAGGGGGGCATGAAATGGAAATTCTTGGGCCAATATTAATAACTGATATTTTCTGGAAATATAGGCCAGTATGTCCATATTTTACATTATAGCACAAATGCAAACTGCAGCCAAGTTTCCACATTCATGGAAGAAGGATATGAGCACCAACATCAACTTAAGATGGAAAACATTTTTGTATAATATTTCAATGGGCTTATTTTATTATTAAGCAGAGAGCATGAGTCAAGAGAGCTGCTGTGTCTCAGCATGTGAATCTGGCTGGTAAAATGATACTAAAATTAAAAATGAATAATGACTAAAAAGCATTTTGAGTTTTCAGTAAACAGACAGCATCAGCGGCACATCAATTGCCTTGCATCTCTGGTGCAAGAACAGTAATCTGCATCAACATAAAACCCATAAACTTCATTTATCAGCCGATACCGCCTCCTTTTAAGCTACTGTCTGCCTATTCCAGTGCAACCCCAATATTATCGTGCATCCCGGCACATTAAATCACACACAAAAAGACTCCCCCGGTAAGACTCTCAGCCCCACCTGAAGCCCTTGATGGGGCACTGCTTGCAGACGGAGCACTTGGCCTGGTGCTTGGCGCCCTCGGCCGCGACCACGCGGTGCAGCACCGGGAGCCACACCACCGACTGCGGCTCCAGGCTCATCCACTCCAGGAAGTGGGACACCTCGATGGCAGGCTTCCCCGGGGCCTGCGGAGAGGAGACGGGCCCACACACACACACAAATGGTAAATGGTAAATGGACTGCATTTATATAGCGCTTTTATCCAAAGCGCTTTACAATTGATGCCTCTCATTCGCCAGAGCAGTTGGGGGTTAGGGGTTAGGTGTCTTGCTCAAGGACACTTCGACATGCCCAGGGCGGGGTTTGAACCGGCAACCCTCCGACTGCCAGACAATCGGTCTTACCTCCTGAGCTATGTCGCCCCCACACACACACGGGACACAGGCACGAGGGATCTGAAATGGGCTTTGGCAACCAGTGAAAGCTGAGCGACTCCAAAACAAGCTGCCATAAGATTATGTACTTTCAGTATTAAAGTTACAACCCACCACTACTATTATATGCATTAGCACAGAGAACTAAACTACGCTATAAAACACTATGCAGCTTCTTCTACTTCTTCTTCTTCTTCTTTTTATTATTATTATTAGCAAAATCAAAATTAATAATGCCACCTGTATAATTCTGTTTATTTACTTGTTACGCAGAGTCCCTTACCAATGGATCATCGGTATCATAATACAGAGGCAGAATGTAAATATCAGAGATCGGCATATGCGATGCAATCAACAGGATAAAACATAACTACCAGCTGCCATGCAGGAGTAATAGAGCTGTGAACACACAGTCAATCCCAAATGTGCAGCCATGATTCACATCTACTGAATTAAGCATCGCATAAATGTGAATTTTAAATAAGACAGCTGTCAGGTGCACTTCAGCAGGGCCTCACTGGAGACCGAATCCTCATAAACACATTTTGTTTAAATGCAGATGCAGTTCACAATGAGAAAATGGCAGAAGAAAATACTGAAAAGATCTGGTGCAGTGAGACCACTGGTGCCCAACGGGCCAGAGGTCTTGCTGTTGTGTAACAAGGTGAGGAATAACCTGTCAACTGAAACCATCCTTACACCCATTGTGAATTATGCCCATCCATGTGGGAAGCTGAATACCCAGGCCTGGCATGGGTAAGACTCACATCCAGACTAGGGGGAAATGTCACCAGTCACCATGCTGTGAGTGTGGACTTCACAGCAGATAGATACACCATTTCTCTTCAACAGTTATTCCACCCAACCTCAACATTTCCCTACACTGCAAAAACCAAAAAATAAGTAATTATCTTTATACTAACAAGTATTCTTGACTTATATTTGGACCTAAAGTTTTATTTCTTATACTTTCTTGCTAAATAAGACAAAACGTTTGTCAATGAGGTGAGACAGTTGGACTAATTTCAAGATTTGCCAATGGGGTAAGACAATTTCACTTCACAAGCAAAAAGTAACTTAAAACAAGCTAACATTTTCTACTTGAGAGAGAAAAAAGATTTTAATTTTCATCACAAGACTAAAAACACAACAATGAAGTCCTTCTCAGTTCATAAAAATGCCAAACCATGTCATAATTCAGCTCGGCCATATTAATACGGCGATTAAGTGGTGACAGAAGAACCCAAGATTGATGTTTCAGCCAAAGTTTTAAAAAATGACATGGAACAAATTTTGAAATTAATTATTTTAATTAGCGTGGCTGTTATCAGAGACATGAAAACAGCAGCAGTTAATCAAGGATCAGGCACCCAACCCTGTGTCAATTTTCCAAAATGATGTACTTCAAACCAAAATATGATTAGTGCTCTGCTAGAACAAATCAATACCAGCTTGTTAAGGAAAATTATATCAAACAAAAGGCATAAAACATCAGCATGGCACATAATTAACACTATTAATTAACAATTCTAATTCAATAGGCTTTCAAATATCCACCCAGTTAACAGGATTCCCGGTCCACATCTGACAAATGCAACAAGCATGATAATGGCTATATACAAAGCATGTTAGCAGCATGGGTACTTAAACAATGTTGACAACTGTCGTGCCCCAGAATAGCAAAAGACAGGCAATGACACTGCACTACAGAAGCTAAGAGAGCGTGGTAGAAAGTGACAGAGCGTGACAGGAAGTGACAGAACGTGACAAGCAAGGGACAGGTAAAAAAAATGTAAGTGACAGGAGGTGGGACGGCGTGACAGTGGGTGACAATTGGCCTGGCAGAGTGTGGCCAGAGGAGTGATCAAAGGTGAAAATGGGGGGGGGGGGGGGGGATGAAAGGGCGTGGCTATAGGCGAGAGGGTGGGGCTCACCATGCGGAAACAGCTGCGCACGCTGGGCTCCACGTTGCTGCCCCCGAAGGCCGCCACCTCGCCCAGCTGCCGGGGGATCTGGATGGCCTCGTGGAGCAGGAGGCTGAGGTGCCGCTGGTCGGTCAGCCCGCCCGGCCCAGACACCTGCCGGAACAGATCTGGCGAATGGGACGCGCCACGGAGCAGCAGCAGCACAGCCACGGGATGAGGAGCGACCGGGGGGGGGGGGGGTGAGAGAGAGAGAGAGAGAGAGAGAGAGAGAGAGGAGGGGGTGAGAGAGAGAGGGCGAGAGGGGTGGTGAGAGAGAGAGGGAGGTGAGTGAAACAGGGAGAGAGGGGCATGACAGACAGAGAGAGAGATAGGGGGTGAGAGTGAGAGAGAGAGGGGTGAGCGAGAGAGAGAGAGAGAGAGAGAGAGAGACAGAGAGAGAAGAGAGAGAGAGAAGAACAGCACTGACACACTACACCACACTCCAGCATCCGCACATTCCTGCAGGCACTAGAGAGGAGAGGAGTGTGTGCGACACCCGGGCTCGCCAGACACACACACGAAGGGCCAACTACCCGAGGACACGAAGGCAGACGCGGGAGTGCGAAGAAGCTTCACAAGACACTTTAAATTAGCAGAGGAGCTCACCGGCTGTGCCTCGCTTTCTACAGACTCAGGAACAAAAACGAGCTCTAGGATGTTTAAGCAGGGCCTATAGCACAGGCAGTGGAAAGTAGCATCATTTACCATGATTTACTAACACCAGATGCGCCTTTTATAATTGTAATCAGTGATATCCGCGGAGTTGAGCACAGCGAACGTGTGATCAATCTCCGGGACGATCTGGCGTTCACCCCAGCTACTGTAGAACTGTCCCGTGGGGGGCATTCCTTCCTGTTCCGAAACCAACGAGAGCAATAACCCAAATCACGACCAATCAGAGCCGCACTAAATCACCCACCACAGCGCGGCTGAAAACATGTCCGTCTTTCGCCCGGACGAGATCATCTTCGACTGCCCAACCGCCCCCCAAACCCCACCCCCACCCCCCACCCCCCCCGACCCGAGTGTTTTTTGGTGTTCCGCTTCTCACCGAGGGAACCCCCCCCCCCCCCTCCCCCGGGTGCAGCGCGTTTACCAGAACCGCTCATAAAAACAGCCGTAAAGATGCTCTAAAACCATTTCCCTTCAAGCTGTGTGCCCATAAAATATTAGAGCTTAATTGAAAATCGAGAAAGAAAAAAAAGAAAAAAAACAAAAAGAAAAGCCGAATCTTCTACGTGTAGTGGCCGCGGTCTCTCTGCAGCTTTGAAAGCACTTTGTACTTCGGGAAAATAAAAAGCAAAAAGCTTTTAACGTTATTGCAGCTCAGTTTAGCCGGTTCCATTAGAGCGAGTGGCTGTCCCGTGTAATGCCTGTTATCAAGCTGGCTCGTTGTGCTTTGTTTGGCACATTCGTTGGGGTTTGCTTGGGTTTGCTGGCTGCGTTAGGTAAATTACCACGGCGACGCCAGTCGGCACTTACATTTGTACTTCTCCTGCACGTCCGCCTTGCACAGGCTCACCAGGCCCGCCTTGAAGGACAGCGCGCGGATCTTCCCGTTCCGACCGCTGCGGGATAAGAGGGGAGGGGAAGAGGAGGGAATCAAGGCACGGAATACGCACTTCCAAAATGAATGGAATACGCACTTCCAAAAGGAACGGAATACGCACTTCCAAAATGAATGGAATACGCACTTCCAAAATGAATGGAATAAGCACTTCCAAAAGGAATGGAACACGCACTTCCAAAAGGAATGGAACACGCACTTCCAAAATGAATGGAATACGCACTTCCAAAATGAACGGAATACGCACTTCCAAAATGAATGGAATACGTACTTCCAAAAGGAACGGAATACGCACTTCCAAAATGAACGGAATACGCACTTCCAAAAGGAATGGAATATGTACTTCCAACAGGCACGGAATAGGCACATCCAAAACATAGCCCTGGTGTGGAGGCAAGACATGAATCATAAAGAGGAAAAACCTCCCACACACGGTTTACTGCTCCCGAGATGCCTATAACTGCTCTAAAGCTTTGGCCTGGTAGGTCTTCACCACATTTGTCTTTGTGTTTCAGCTAATTCATTTGTCTTGGGTGCTTTAAGTAGCGCTTGAGATATTTTTACCTCTAAGTGGAGGGAAGGTGTGCATCACCACCGGATTTGGGGGGGCACAGCATCAAAATTCCTCTAATGTGGGACTGCACAGATGCACCCACACATGGAAATGTATACTTGAGCCAAAAATACTTATCTGGAAATATTACAAAAGGTTAAAATGGAAAGTCTTCAAAATTTCAAACCATCACAGATAAACGCCTACATATTGCAGCAGCTCTTGGCTCTCCTCAAACGCACCAGCGGAACACCTATCCCTGTCGCGAGGGTAGAGCTGGGCCAGGCTTTAAGCCCAGAGCACGCGCGAGGAGCCATTCCGTTCGCAGCCGCAAGCGAGGCGTTCCGCGTCGTCCGGGGAGACGCGTGCTGAAAGCGGGTCGTTCCGTCTGCGCTTCCGTCTCCGTTTCCGAGCGCAGCGCTTTCGCGGGCCGCGACGACGCGTCTGCGCCGGCGGCAATACGAGTCAGAGAGACGCGTCGCTGCACCCCCACTCGACACGCACTCCAACGGACACACACTCCAACAGACACACACTCCAACAGACACACACTCCAACGGACACACACTCCAACGGACACACACTCCAACGGACACACACTCCAACGGACACACGCTCCAACAGACACATACTCCAACAGGCACACACTCCAACAGACACACACTCCAACAGACACACACTCCAACAGACACACACTCCAACGGACACACACTCCAACAGACACACACTCCAACAGACACACACTCCAACGGACACACACTCCAACAGACACACACTCCAACAGACACACACTCCAACGGACACACACTCCAACGGGGGGGTGTGAGGTGTGAGGACCACAGACCATCAGGGTCAAGGGCCGAGAAGCTGGGAGTTAAGTTCTCCTCCACACTGGGAGAAAAAAATGAAGTTTATGAAGTCCTCGAACGAGATGTACATGAACTCAGCTTACTCTCGCTCATTCTCATTCCAAGTGAGTATTCGGAGGGAAAAAAAAAAAACAATACAAAAAAGCAATTAGAGAAATTTATGTAGAAAGTAAAAAATATACCCCAGATTTTTCTCATTAGCAGCGTACGGTTGAGAGCCAAAACCCAAATTGATGGCAGAAGAAAAAAAAACACAAATCCTAAGCCGGGGGTGGGGTGGGTGGGGGGGGGGGGGGGGGGCGTACCTGTCGTACACATTGAGCAGCCAGTTGAGGCACATGTCCACGCAGAGCGGGATGTTCACCAGGACGCTGCTCTCCTCCTCCATGCGCTCGTACAGGCCCGTGAGGGCGCGGATCACCTCCACCACGTCCATCACGTGCTCGCCGCGCTGCAGGTCCTGCTCCCGGAACACGGCCGCGACGCTGCCAAGGCTCAGCACGTCCACTGCAAGGGACATCACACGCACACACATGTACACGCGCCCACACACACATGCACGCATGCACAAGCACACGCACATGCAAACACAGGCACACACACATATGCACACATGCACACGTGCACACATACATATACACACCGCACACACATGCAATGCTTGCACACACATGCAAACACACACACACACTCACACATATGCACCCATGCACACATACACACACATGCATGCACGTACACACACATGCATGCACATGTACACGCAAGCACATATTCGCACACAGAGGCACACACACACACATACATTCATGCATACACACACACACACACACACGCATATACACGCACACGCCCAAACACACACACACACACACACACTCACACATATGCACCCATGCACACATACACACACGTATGCACATACACACACATGAATGCACATGCACACGCAAGCACATATTCGCACACACAGGCACACACACACACATACACATGCATTCATGCATACACACACACACGCATGCATATACACGCACACGCCCAAACACACACACACACACTCACACATATGCACCCATGCAAACATACACACACATGCATGCACGTACACACACATGAATGCACATACAAGCACATATTCGCACACACAGGCACACACACACACATACACATGCATTCATGCATACACACACGCATGCATATACACGCACACGCCCAAACACACACACACACACAAAATCACACTCAGTGAGCGCATGATCACCTTTGGCAGCATCATTTTTCCCAAACAGCTGTTTGTCAGTGCTTGAGTGGGTTTTGCTTCCCTTTGCAAAAACCAGCTCCAGCTTTTTAAACTATCTGGCAGCTAGCTGTTCTCTCAGGTCCTCCATAATTGAATGATAAGATAATACAATGCTGCAATAAAGGGGGAGCCGGCTACAGGGTATTCACTGCTGCCGATACTAGAGAAAGCTAAATGCATTTTGCACTTATTTTATTTATTGGCTTTTATTTATTTATTTATGTATTTATTTCACCGTCAAATAGGCTTGCTCAATCATTAGCACGGGGCAGTTGAAAGGATTCCGCCGTTACTATGGCAGCCTCGCAATTACTTCTGCTAACAACGCGGGGCCGGCGGGCCGACAGGGCAGCACATCCATCTCTCTCATTCAGCAGCGCAGGGCATGCTGGGTCGCATCCAGGGGTTGGCTGGATATTAAGCAGGGGTGAGGTTTTTTTTATGAAATACTGATTTCAGACCATGAATGGCTCAACCAAACGGCAAAGAATTGAGGTACTGCATGTCACAAGCAAACTCAACATGGCATATTTTCACTCTCTGAACCATCAATAGCAGGACAAAGGTTCGGCAAAACGGCCAAATACTAGTGATCTCAGAGACATTTAGAGTGTGAAAATCAGTGTTTCTTTAATTATTAAGAAAAATCACATCCTTGATTAAGAGCTTTAAGTGCAGGTATGACCAGAGACCCACAGTAAAGCTGGTCTACAAGCTGCAGGGTGACATGGTAGTCAGTCCAGGAGAGGATAACTCACAGAGCGCCGGCGCCAGAGGAGGTAATCCAGCGCTAGACACGCCCGGCCTCGGAGAGACACGAGTTTCCGCCTCATCCAAACGGCTTAATTACCTTTTCTCTCGGTTACCCGCCGGACCAATTACGCGGCTTAATTAGCCCAAAAACCGCCTCGCTTTAAAGAGGCCCGGAACATCGGCAGCGTCGTGGCGCAGCGGGGAATCTCCAGCCCGAACTAATGCAGGGCTCTAAAGGGGCCGGCGGCGACGGCTTCACGTACGTCGCAAGGCCTTCTGGACCCGACGCAGCTTCATGGCCGTCCGGTACGCCGAGAACTTGATGTTGTTCAGGTCAGCTGAGGGAGGAGCGAAAGAAAGGGAGAGAATGAAAGAGGGAATTATCCATCGGCTGCACGCCCAACGGCAGCAAACGCCCAACGGCAAGCCGCCCTCACCTCTGCAGCGGAGCGGACCCACACAAGCCATTAAAGAGGCTTTGTCTGGATAACCAGACCGTTCAAAGCGTGGACGTTCGGGCACCCTCTGGTCAGATCAGATTAATAAGGAAGGCAAACGTTGTTCAATCACAATTAATTAAGATCCTACAAAAGCAATCATACTTCCGGCCAACGGCAGCCTCCAGGCTAATTAGAGTGGTGGCGTGGTCTCTGGGGGGGGGGGGGGGGGGCGGCGTACTCCAAATTAATGAGGGACAAGGTGAAGCAGTGGTAAACACTCGCCCCCCCCCCAGTGGGGAAGGTGTGAAGATGAAGAGACTAAGAGGAGGGATAACTGTCATACCCAGGGCCTGGTACAGCTCCGTCATCTTTGGGTGGTCCCAGCACGTTGTCTGGGCCTGATGGCTAGAAGCAGAGAAAATGAGACAGAGAGAGAGAAAGAGAGAGGGAGGGGGGTGAGAGGGGGAGACAGAAAAAGGGGGGGTGGGGGTGAGAAAGAGAGAGTGAAAGAGAGGAGGGGTGAGAAACAGGGAGAGAGAGATGGAGGGAGGTGAAGGGGAGACAGAGTGAAAGAGAGGGGGGGTGAGAGAGAGAGAGAAAGAGAGAGCTAGGTTATCACAGAGTGCTCTCAATCACCACACCATCATGCACATGGATCAGCATTCCCTGCAGAAACTCTCGATCATCTGATGCCAGGTCATATTGCCTGTGTGCAAATGCTTTTACACCCAACGGCAACATTTACCAACACTCTGCAACTGGCCAAAGCAGATAGCAAACCACCCTCAGCATGACACCGCCTCAAAGAAAAAACTATACGTGCCTCGTAAAAATAACAGGCAGGGGAAGTTTTCCAAACCCTGGAAGGTATTTAAAAAATGATCACCCTCCCATCGATTGATAAGGCTTAGTCAATCGGGAATGGCTTTCAGTCAGGTAGGCTATACAAACCTTTGTTTAAATTATTTTTTAAATTTACAGGTAACAACACCAAATGACTTTGTCAAATAACTCCTAAATGTAAGCATGTATAGGCCATTAGAGACATTTAAGTGGTCACAGGCCATAGTGTTCTAAAGGAATCGGCATGAAATGCATGCTGAACACAGTACATTTATATATGCCTCCATATACTTCTAATGATACGGTAGACTTACTGTAAAAAGTCTGGTGCCACTGGGCACAAATGACTTTGCATTTTGACCCGTGGCGTGAAGTAGCCTAGCTGCGTCCAGATGGCATGAGATTATACGCAGAGGGGGGTAGAGAACCACATTCAGAACCACAGCAGGGGAGGCTAAACAAGCCTTTTCTCCAATTAGCCTATTAGAAAATAACGACAGCAGCGCTATATCTGATGTCTCTAACTCTTGAGTGTAAAATAACTAGGTAATTGTAATGGGAATCACTTTGAAGTCTGCGCAAGACCCCCCCCCCCCACCCCCCCCACCCCCCACCACCACCACCACCCCTCTCAGCGTGGGGGCCTGTGTCAATTCCTCCTTTCGTTTGACAGAAACCCATCATTAGCCACTGGGACTTACTTGATGTAATATGGCACTTTGTTGGGGGATATGGCGCGCTCCCAGGGGATCTGTACGGAACCTGCGGAGGGAAACCGAATCCGTCAGGACACAAAATGAAACTAAACGGCCCCCATGTTTCCCCCACAAAGGTGTTTCCCACAAAGGTATCCCTCAACGGGAACTGACTGCAGGGGTGTGCAGGTAGCGGGAGCCAACTGGTTCAGAGTCAACAGTGCAGGAGGCAGTGCAGTGTAATGTCAGGGCAATGGTCAGGAAACTGGACTAGCAAGTCAGAGGTTGCAGGTTCAACTCCCAGGAGGAACACTGTCATTGTACCCTTGTGCAAGGTGTTCCACCTGAACTGCTTCAATAAGCATCCTACAGTATGTAAAAATTGTAAACTGTTTAAGTTACTCAGGCCTAATTGTTCTACCAATGACATAATAATCACACACCAGCCCTTCTATTTTCAGAGGCATAAACAGAAATAAATAAAGGCAATACGTTGAACAGGCAAGCCTGGAATCGAATACAGGTGCCTGCTGTATCGATTACAAGGAGAGCCGGCATCCACAGTCGGCCCTTGTTGTGTCTGTAAAATGATATTTTATTGCTCTCTTTAGAGTTATCATGGCCTCAGACCTGCCAATGAATCACTCACATCCAGAGCACACTGCAACCCGGTGACATTACCCGCTGTGACTGTGCTTCCTAAACTTTCTGAGCCCATAACTCACTTTAAGAACAAATACACTTTCTGCTCAAGACCTCTTCTAAACCTGGAGGTGGACATACACTGTATGACCGAAAGTGTCTGGACAACTCTGGATCTGGGGCTGTTTTTCATGGTTTGGGCTAGGCCCCTTAGTTTCAGTGAAGGCAAATGTTAACGCGATGACACTGTAGAGCATTCCGTGCTTCCAACTTTGTGGCAACAAGGCACTTTTTGGGGAAGACCCTTTCTTGTTATAGCACGACAATGCTCCCAGGCACACAGCAAAGTCCAAATAGAAAAGGTTTTGTCAATATTGGTGTGAAAGAACTTGACTGGCCTGCATAGAGCCCTTAACTCAAACCCATTCAACACCTTTGGGATCAATTGGATCTTTTGGCCACGTAGTGTATGTCCAAATATGAAGTGTTGTGCATGTTACTAGTGCACTGTTTATCTGAGGACGTGGAAACTGCAGGTTCAGAAAGTAAAACTCCCCAGGATTTTGTGCCAATCATATGGATTTGCTAATTAGCTAAATTTTTCAGCCAAGAGGTAGAACTAATTAGTGAAACCAGCTGGCTGAGTTCACGAGTTGAAGAAACACATGGCCGGACTTTTACTTTCTTACTCTACCCCTGGACTTTCCAAAATCCGTTAACCTGATTGGTGTGAACGTCTGCGGATGTCGAGGGCCGCAGTCACCGTGGCGACCCACTACAGTTCCACGGCCGCCGAATCAAAACACTGCTGCTTATCAAAGCTGCCGAACGCAGTCGGTACGAGCCCCTCCCCTGCGCTAACGAGGACGCGCTAACGAGCGCCGTCCAGGCGGGGAGTCCAGCCGCCCCCCCGACGGCGCCGCGGAGCACAGACACAAAGCCGGCGCGATGAAGGGAAACGCCAGGGTGGCGCGGGATGCCCGCGGGCGAGGTTTCGGACCGCGAACGGGTTCGCTCACTGGAGAGGAAGTGCTGGGACCCGGGCCCGAAGTCTCTGTGGGCGTCCTGCAGCTGCTTCAGCCTCTCTTCGATGCAGCCCTGCGGGAGACGGACAGATCAATCGGCCAGTGGTACCTTCGCCCCCCCCCCCGGCCCCCCCCGCTTTCAGGGAGGAGGCGGGACATCACTGAGCAAATGTGCCTTCAGCCCTTTGAACAGGTGTGTTGCAAAAAAAAAAAACAGCTACACATTCCACTGGCTTCAAAGGGTAACACTCAGGATGGGACAAGCATTTCAGCAGGAAGCCACAGAGAGAGAGAGAGAGAGAGAGAGAGAGAGAGAGAGAGAGAGAGAGAGAGAGAGAGAGAGAGAGAGAGAGAGAGAGAGAGAGAGAGAGAGAGAGAGGAGAGAGAGAGAGAGAGAGAGAGAGAGAGAGAGAGAGAGAGAGAGAGAGAGAGAGAGAGAGAGAGAGAGAGAGAGAGAGAGAGAGAGAGAGAGAGAGAGAGGAGGGATTTTCAAAGTAAAAAGAACATTTCCTTGATCACTTGACGCAAGACAGTGTTTTTTTTTTCACAGGCCTACAGGGATTTAAGTCTGTTAATCCAGGTTTATTCACAGAGTAATAGATTTACTGCGTAAATTACCAGTCGCGAACGTCCAAACATCATGAGTACACAAGCAAGGCCGGCAAACGCACAGGCAGAGGCAGAGGAACCCGGCAGCGATGTTATGAAGCATCTCAGGACATCTGCGCTCTGAAGTTGGCATTATGGAGAGCTAAGTAAGACATGTCTTTAAGCACAATGTTTTTATTTACCGAGATCGACATGAGGGATGCACACGGGGGAGGGAGCCGTCGCATCTGGAGGAAATTCCGGTATACTGAATAAATGTAATTGCCAGCTATTCCGTGTAATATAATACATCTTTTGTATATACTGGTGCTGGTACCTTTACCCGAGGCTGAGCTTCTGAATTATTAAAGTCGAAAATATTAAAGAAAAACATTGGAAATCAGCCCTTCTAATGCATTACATTCGTGTCACCAGACCCAGAGCGGAGCTCTTATTCAAATGACTCAAATCATGAATTTTGCATTTATCACATTATTCACTAGAAAATAAAAGGTGAGAGCATGAGTGGAGGGAAAAGAGAGAGACCCAGGCGAGAAGCACTCAGCTCAGCACACGGGGAAAAAAGGAGGGGGGGAAAAAAAGAGAAGAAGCTTCTTTTCCCTCTTTCAACAGCCAGACTGCCGCTCGGAAGCTCGATCGCAGCCCCCGCTGCTGTGCGGTCCGTGCGGTACGCTCAATTAACTCGAGCGATGAGGCGCGTCTTTGGGGGGGGGTATGGTACTGTGAAAACACTGCTGAATTCCCCGTAGCAGACACGTGCAGCCTGAAGACGGCCTATGAGAGCCCCAAACTGGGATGTTCAACCACAGGAGCGCGCCACGCGCGGGCAAATTAAGGCGAGGAGGAATCGCAATTACCGCCATAACTGCACGTTTCCTGCTCTGGTCTGCGGTGCGGAGCGGCCCCCGGGACATCTCCCAAACGAGGAGAGAGGGGCCGGGCAGCCCGCTGTGGGTGCCGGGGGGGGGGTGGGGGCTATGTGAGGGGAGAGGGGGGGAGCCCGCTGCGGGTGCCAGACGAGGGGAGGGGCGGGGGTGTGAGGAGAGAGGGGGGAGACCAGAGGAGGGAAGGGGGCGGGGTGTGAGGGGGGGGGGGTGTGTGAGGAGAGAGGGGGGAGACCAGAGGAGGGAAGGGGGCGGGGTGTGAGGGGGGGGGGTGTGTGAGGGGAGGGGGGAGGCCAGAGGAGGGAAGGGGATGGGGTGTGAGGGCAGGGGGGTGTGTGAGGGGAAGGGGGAGGCCAGGGGAGGGGGGGGGTGTGAGGGGAGGGGGGGAGGCCAGAAGAGGGACGGGGTGTGAGGGGAGGGGGGAGGCCAGAGGAGGGGGCGGGGGGTGACGCCGGTACCTGCAGCAGCTTCCATCTGCTGTTGAGGTGCTCCAGGGCCCGGGCGTTCTCCATGGACAGATGCACGTCGGATATGGCCAGCTGGTGCGCCAGGTCGTTGATGTGCTTCATTCCCTCCTTCACCTGCGTCAGCTCCTCCTTGAACAGCTGGGACGGGGAGAGAGGCGGAGTGCCCGCGTCAAACAGCGCCCCCTAGCTGCCCTGCGCTCTGACCGGCGGCGCCCGGTCACCGCGCGGCGGGCGCAACCTCGCTAATGAGCCGCGCGGCTCTTACAGCGCAGCCAGCCGCGGTGGCGCTAACGATCTCCGCTGCGCTTACACTCTCCCGCCCGTTTCTAAATGGCCCCGCTGCTGCCGCAGGAAGGCTTGTACTACGAACACGAGGGCAGAGCGTTCGACTGGCGAAGCCGCTGACAAGGGCTGCCCTCTGACGGCAGTGGCACAATGGCGGCTTTGTTCACCGCGCGGAAGGAATCGAGTAATGGTTCCAAACCACTCAAGAAAATGATCAATCATGCTAAAGCTCCAAAGTGCGAGATGCCAGCGTACGGAATCATCATCCATCATCCTAAATAATGGCTTCTTACATGAAAGTGGTTTACATTAATAGAGAAGGGCAGTGGTGCGTGTTGTACTGTTGGTTAGGATCTTGTCAGTCAACCTGTAAAACACACACACACACACACACACACAGACACACATGCGCACACACACACATGCATACACACATGAGCACAGAAATGTGCACACACACGCATCCAGATGTACACGCACAAACAGAAGCCTGCAGGTACACATGCACACTCACACACACAGACGTGTAAAAACATACATGTGCGCACACATGCGTCCACACACACGTGCGCACACACACACGGTCACACATGCACACCCACACACACGCACACGCGCACACACACACACACACACACACAAGCACACACACCTATACACACACACACACACACACAAGCACACACACACACCTATACACACCCACGCACACACACACGCACATGCACATACACCTATACACACACACACACACGCACATGCACACACACCTATACACACACACACACACACAGACACACATGCACACACACCTATACACACACACACACAAGCACACACAGTGTTTTTCGGGCGGTGCGCCAGGCGTGCCTTGGTGGCGTCGATGTGGTCCTGCAGGGAGTCGATGAAGAGGTCCCCGACGGGCTCCCAGGCGTCCCGCACGCCCTCGGCCTGCTCCAGGGCCACGCCCAGCTCCCCCATGGCGCCCTGCACCTGCAGCAGCCTCTCCAGCGTGCGCTCCATGTGCCGATGGCGGTCCACGCAGCGCGCCGTCAGCTTCTCCCACAGGTCGCTGGCCACGTTGGCCTGCTTCCACACCGAGCGGCTCACGTTCAGGATCCGTCGCCGCGGGGACACTTCTGGAGAGCGAGGGGGTGGGTGGGGGGTGGCGTGTTTAGAGTCCCCGAGTCAACAAGGTTGGCCTCAATTTCCTCCCGTCTCAGTTAATTCAGGAAATTAATCGAATTTGATTCATAAAACGAAAAATTCCCACAATGCTCTGTGAAGATATTTTCAGTTAATGAAGTGAATGCCAACTAAATTGCCCCGAAGAAACAGAATCGTCCACAGTGCCACTTGTTAACCAACGGCTTGTTTTCCACAAGCAAATCACTGGCATCATTAACATGAGGAGAAACTCTCCAGCGTTGTTTTCTAGGGTCAATAATCATAACACTCAGAGTAGGAGTGCTACTCCTGTTGAGATCAACTCCTGTCCACATCTTAATTATAAACTAATCATCATAAACTAAAAGGTAAAACTGGTCCTGGATCAGCACTTCCCCTGAAAAGGGCCAGACCTCTGTGGAATACATATTATAAGTATATTTTTCCAAATGAATTTGACACCCAACGTGGGGCTGTACATATCCAGAGCATGGTGTCCCCTAGCCCCCCCTGTGAATTACATATTTGACATACTTTAACACTTCAGGTGCCAGAAAGATTTGAACACACGCCAGCAGACCCCTGATTTTCACAGAAACATGCTACCGACCAAACCGTACAAAAGAAAAGAATCACACAAAAGAATTTAGTTCAGAATATTGGAAAGTAATCTCAATGGGGGTCTAAATCTTACTCGGGTCTAAAGGGTTAGCACGTTTCAAATGAAGTATTTTCACCTCAGCATGGTGCCTTCATCACATGATCTGTACCAATAACATGACTCATATTTTCCTCTTACTGAAGTACCAATAACATGACTCAGCTTTCTCCTCTTACTCTTACCTCTTAGTGTCTTTCACCAACACAACTGAACATCTGTCCGAGAATACGTACACATCATTTTGATATGGCTTTCAGAGTTAGTGACCGTGCACGACACGACTCAAAGGAAAGCTCAACAGCGGCGAGTGCTGAGTTTGAGGCAGACACCGCTGGTGATCTGGGCGGGGTCAGCGGGGGGGGGGGGGGGAGCGTGCCCGCGGGGGCCAGGAGCAGACCTTTGCTGTCGGCGAGCGTCTCCTCGGGCTCCTCGAACGGGTGCTGAGACAGGAAGACCTGGGCCGACTCCAGCACCGAGTAGATGAAGGGTCCCCTGGACTTCACGTCCTCCATGAAGGCCTGCAGGGGGCGCCCCAGACACAGGTCAGGGCAGAGTGCGCTGAGAAGCGGCCATTCAATAACAATCTGCCCTGAGCCAGGAGGCCCACAGGACAAACAAGTACCAGAGAAAACACAGAGATGGGAGGTCAAAGGCCAAAGGTCACCAAGGCCCCATCACAGAGGTCAATGAAGATTCCAATGCTTATTTTACAGTAATGAAGACCCAAGAGTGGAATGGCTCCCCATATAACTCTGGAATACTGTGACTGCCTAACACAAAACCACATTCTGCTTTTGACGTACAAATACATAAATCTGTGAAATACATAAAGCCATAGCGTATCTCCTCCCCCCTCCAAAGTCACGTCTTTTTGGCAAACCCAGTGGGCCAATCCATTTACCGTATGACATAATAACAATTCATTTGGTGGCTCTTACAGCGCACACGTGAATTACCCACGCCAAGCAGCACAGCAGTCCTCGTCTCTCAATGCCCATTAAATCAAATGGCCACAGTAGCGTTTGAAATTCTGAGCCAGAATTAAATTACTAGCCTCACTGAGCTGGCAAATATAAGGACGGGCATACACGTGCAAAAATTAACCCACGGCTGTGCTTTCCCCGTTTAATTCTTGGCGAGTTACCAGGGCCAAAACTCAAAGACCTGGAGCAGAGATGGGTTAGCACGTGAAGAGCATTAATTCCCCGCCCCATCTGCTTAAACTTTAATCCGAGCCCATCCAGCGGAAGCTCTCTCTTGCATCCAGCATACGCTGGATGGAAAAGCAAGATTACAGATCTCATTTAGCTGAATAATGCATGCGCAAAACAGCAGGAGGAACTGTTTTCACTGACCCGCTCGCTAATTGACAGCATTTATTTACCAGGGCCCGAGAGAGCCCATTATTATGGAGTCCTCCTTGCCTCAGTACCACAGAGGAAGAAAAAAAAAAAAAAAAACGCGGTTTGGTACGCCTCTGCTCTGAGCAGCGCGCACCACACAGCTCCCACAAGCCCCGGCGTGCAGGGACACGTACGACGCTGGCACACGTGCGACCTGCGCATCGCGGAATAAGTCCCCTTAAGATCAATAATTCACATTTCTTAAAACACAATACTCCTCTGCAGTTTCCTTCTCCTTCTCCCTTTCGTCTGAAAAGTTTCGCATCGACGCAGTGCCACGGGAGCACGTCTTCGAGGGTTATAAAGGAGCGAAACACTGAAAATGAGGCTGTCGTGGGAGCGATGAGCGGGTGGGCTGGTTTGAATGGGGGGGAAGGGGGGGGGGGGGTGGTGGCTGGGGGGGGTTGCAGTTGTTCAGTAAAATATTCCAACAATTAGGTTTTTTGAAGCTCAGGCACAGTGTCAAAATTCACAGGAGTAATGGCACGGCGATGAGCCACCACCAGCTCAAGGTACAGAAATTGGCCTGTGAATTGGTCTGTCCTCTTTCTGGCTCTTAATTGATAGGCTGATTTCGCATCACTGTCGTGGGGGCGGGGCCGTGAAAGCACTTTTACTGTCAACACGTTCCACAGAGACGCGCAGCAAACTGACAGAAGAGAAAATTGGAACTAAGGGAGAGCGAGCACTCTGCGGTGGAACAGAACCAATTATTGTGTGTGTGAGTGTGTGCGTACGCGTGTGCATGCATATGTATGTCTGCATGTGTGTGTGTACGCGTGTGTGTGTGTGTACGTGCATGTGTGCGCAATTGTGCGTGTGTGTAGGTGCATGTGTGCGCGCACGTGTTTGTGTATGTGTGGGCGTGAGCACATGTGCCTGCTTGTGTGTGTGCGTGTTGAGTGTGTGTGCTTGTGTGAAAGTGAGAGAGAGACGGTTACAGTCTGTTCAGTGAATCCTGGACATCTCTTGGTAGAAAAGTAGTCACTTTCAAAAGCAAATGATAAACCACGAGACCAAAATCACCACTGAGCAAATTCTCTCCAACAAAGGGGACAATTCAGACCAAATGTGGGCATAGTTATCTCCAAATACCATATTCAGATTTTCCACTAATTAGCAGCTGAATGAGATATCTAGCTGTTGAATGAGGATGTACTTGGTTAGCGTTGAAGTGAAAACCTACAGGACAGTAGATCTCCAGGAACGGGGTTGGGCAGCTCTGCAGCGTGGCGGCCTACCTGGTGGAACTCCCTCTGGTGCTGCACGGACCCCACGTCGCCCCCTATGGGCAGCTGCTCGGACAGCTCCTCATCCTTCGCCGTCAGCCATTCGATGATCTCCTGCAGGGACAGCTGCAGCTTCCCGCTGTTGTCCGAGAGGGCCTCCAGCCGAGCCCTGAAGTCACGAAAACCGCCAGAGTCACGCAGGGTCACCACCCCACCTGTGACAGCCACACCCGCCCGCAGGTGTGCCCCGTTTTATCACATAGCATATCAGCACATTTGTGTTGCAAATTTGTATGAATGAAATGTGCTCGATAAATAAAGGCTGATTGATTGATTGACTGACTGATATGATTAAATGCAACTTTGAGATTTGTTTTCCCAAATAACTTGATAAACACATAAAACAGTAACACTTGCATTCACTGTATATACAAGTCAAGGTTAGGGAATCCAGATCTATGTCTAGTCTGAAGTGTGATGTTATATATGTACCGTGCATAAGCAGCACATATACATAATACCACACATAGTATAGTAAAATTTTGCAGTGCTTCCCTGACACTCAGATTGGCCAGAGTTTCCTGTTTGCTATATTTCCAGTTGTACGTTGGCCCAATTCAGAACCAGTCTCTCTCAGTTCAGTTCTGTACATGATATTTAGCCTGGGTCAAAACGCAAGTGGATGTAATCATGTTCATTCTGGAAAATACCTCCAAAAATGAATAATTCATGGCAGAAATGTCAAAAAGCATTTGATTCCCCAGACCCTCTCAGCTAATGAGAATACTCAAGATACAAGTAAAGGAAATGTGTCCATTTTTCTCAAACAAGAATCATTTTGAAATTCAAAATTCAGATTCCTTCATTAGGCCCAGCTGAGGAACTGAAAGACTGAAAGGCTTATTACTAACCAGAGAGACAGACCTCAGCCGCATTAACTGCCACAGGATGTAGATCAGTGACACAGCAGATACTAAACACAAATATCAGAAGCATATGAAGAAGCGTGATGATCACCAGGATCACAATCTCCTTCGGTTTCCACCTGCTCCAGTTTGCATGTTTCTTCAGTTTCTGAGTTCACCCAGGTTACACAGAGACGCATTGTGAGCAATAAGCACCCACAAAAAAAACCTTGAAATCTGTAAGTGCTTGTGTTTGTCATACATTATTAATAGCAATGGCCCAGGTACACTTGAGTGTTAGCAGGAAGAACATCAACATGATACAATATCCTTAAAAAAGGACCTGTGAATTGTACACGTGCTTTTTTTTGTTTAAAAAATGAGTAGCAAAGACCATTTTTATGGCTGCTGGGAGTAAAACAATCAAAACTGAACAAAATCAGACACGAAATTCTGATTGAGCCACCTGCCAGAGCTGTGTGGGACCGAATGTGAGCTCCATCAGGATCACAGCTGGAGGTGGCGGAGCGGGAGTGTGGAAATGGACCAGCCTTTCAATTACGCCGGGAATCCGGGCTCCAAAATAACATTACTCCATCTGAATATCACATTTTAACCCCCAGACCCGGTCAGTGTGGCGAGAGAGAGACAGTGAGGGAGAGAGAGACAGAGAGTGAGGGAAAGAGAGAGAGAGAGAGAGAGAGAGAGAGAGAGAGAGAGAGAGAGAGAGAGAGAGAGAGAGAGAGAGAGAGAGAGAGAGAGAGAGAGAGAGAGAGAGAGAGAGAGAGAGAGAGAGAGAGAGAGAGAGAGAGAGAGAGAGAGAGAGAGAGAGAGAGAGAGAGAGAGAGAGAGAGAGAGAGAGAGCCTGCCCGCCATACTAACAAACCCAATAAAGTTTGCAGCACGTAGGCCTTTTATTAGAAATCCCTTCCATTTCCGAGCTAGTGAACCATAGAATTTCACATCACGTAGCCTGAGGGCCTGCAGGTTTTGCACGCCAGATAAAACGAACACAGTTAATTAAAAACGGAAAAAAATCAAGGCTCGCTTGGCCGGACGTGCGTTTTTTTCCCCGTGGTTTAATCGCGTAACTCATACACTTGTTATTTATTCTACTTTCTTATTTATTTATTTTTTTAACGCGGGTCATTCCGTGTGTCAAGGATCATGACCGGCAGTACTTTCTCTCCAAACCCCCGAAGCGATAATGACAGGCTGATATCAGAGGGCAGCAGCATGTTGAATATAAAAGAGGCGGCTGTTGGCGATGTGAGGAGATCAGGGCTGTAGTCAGACGGGTTCTCCCCCGTCCCCCCACACAGAGGTTGTGCGCTGGAATCAGAAAGCCTGTCTCTGTAAAGCCCTGGAGGGACGGGACCCGTGGTGTGTGGAGACACATACACTGCGCCTCTCTGGGGAGGGGGGAGGGTTTCGACCCCTCTGTCTGTAGCGCAGCTGGGGGGGACGGGGGGGGGGGGCGAATCTCACAGGGTACGGCCCACACAGCGTCCGCGCGCGCTGTTCCGTCGCAGCTTCTCGCCGGCACGCGATGATGCGAGCGGCGGCGCAAGTCTCGCCTCGCCACTACCCGCACGCCGCCGGCTGAGCGCGCTCGGTTAGCGCCGCAAGGCTCGTGGCAGCTCGGGGACGCGACCCAACCCGCCGCGCCCATCTGTCGCCCGTCTGCGAAGCCAAAAACTTCACGCTGCGCCAGGGTGCAGCTCCTGATGTCTCAGCAAGTAGGATTTCTCTCTGCAGTGTCTGTACACGGAATGCAGTAGCTCTTCTTTATAAAGCCTGTCTGTGTGTTCACACCGAGACCACAAACGAACACGCAAGCTTGATTCAAAGAAAACCGGCACAGCAGATGATAAAAGAAATCTAATATAATCTAGTCTAACCTTTCTGCACCCCATCAGGCTTTTTGGTGCAGAACTGTCCCTATAGTCACCCACAGACATAAAAAAAAAAATCATGCGGTTAGCACTATAATGCAAAGTGAGATCTGGCAAAAAAAATAGGGCTCGGTAAGTTATACAGAGATATTGTAATAAAGAGAGCTGGCTGAGATTAATTAAAGATTTTTGAGAGAGAATAATGCTGCACTGAAATGGAAGAAACTGAAGACGAGAGAAAAGGGGGTGGGGGGGGGGCTGAGCGTGGGGAACGTGTGATCGCATCTCTGGGGGCATGTGTTACTGCGCACGCATGTTCAGGCATTGCAGCAGCAACTGTCGTCGAGATCGGTCTCCATGGCGTCAAAAAAAGTGAGTAACTAAAGAAATAAATGAAATGGATTTTTCGAAAATCTCAAGACCAGCTGTGTAACAGACATCTGAACAGACCAGCGGTGACCAATTACAGGCCAGCAGGCCTTCTGACAGGGGAAGCAGCGCTTTGTCAGTATTATCCATGCAGCCTCAACTAGAAAGCACACCAGGATGCAATCTGGACCAATATGTTGTGACAAAAGTCGAAGCCTGGTGATCTAAGCTCAAGACAATAACAGCTCGCTTGTGCTGGGATTTTCAGCATGAATCTCATGCATTTTTTAAATTTTATTGTCACTTAAATGGAAACATGATTCCAAATTAAAATCCATCGCTATCTTCGAGCAGCAGGAGAATCAGCAGATTCCGTTTCGCGATTCAGCGAATAATGAACACTGGAGAAATAAGACGAGCTCACTGCTAATTTTTTGTGACTTTTTTTTTTCCGAAGCGTGCCTCCTGGCTCTCAGAGGCAATCTATTAGGGTCCGCTGCATGTGTTCCGTGCTCCGCGTCATGCTAATATCACGCCAGTTCAGCAGAGCGGTATGGGAGACAGAGACGCACGCGTGAGAGACGTGTTAAATGTGCTCCCCGGGCCACGCGAGAGAAGGAAAGCAGAACGAGCAGGCAGAGAGTAGGGAAAGGGACCAGCGTAAGTCACTGGAGAGAGGGGACCAGCGTAGGTCACTGGAGAGAGGGGACTAGTGTAGGTCACTGGAGAGAGGGGACTAGTGTAGGTCACTGGAGAGAGGGGTTCTGTATAGGTAATTTAGGAGAGGGGAACAGTGTAAGTCATTAGAGAGAGGGGACCAGTCTAGGTCACTGGAGAGAGAGGTCCTGTGTAAGTCATTGGAGAGAGGGGTCCTGTGTAGGTAACTGGGGAGAGGGGTCTTGTGTAGGTAACTGGGGAGAAGTGTAGCAGTATTGGGAGTGGCACACTCAAAGACACTCACACAAGCACTCACGCAGCAGAAATGAAAAGGGAACTGCACAGGCGAAAACTCCTGTTACTGCATGGACACTTGGATAGGCAAAGCCTCTGAGGGTAAAGATCGCTGACAGGTATCCACCAGGGCTGTTTTTACTGGACATGCGCTGGATACAAAGGCCATCTTGGTGGCAAATCAAGAAAAAACATAATGGAGCTCACTGTATGTATTTACATCGGGCTTCTCATACATACTTTAAATACATTAAATAACACATTAAAATGGTTAACATGATATACCTTTTGTCCAGCACACACTACAGACTGCAATGCAGTGACTAATTTTACACACTAATACATGGAAGCATGGGTTAATTGAGGTGTCATGGATCCATTGAAGACATCGTGGTCCCACTGTTATGAGCTGAATACACATCTCTTCACACACCTCCTAGCCTCAGAGCTCACAAACTAGTCCAGGAACTAAAATATACCATTTCTATGATTATAGCCCATTATTTCTGCCACCATCTTTTATGTAACAATATTGTGAAGGAAAGGCTCGTTCAGCTCATTAGAGAAGATGCAAGGACACATTTGGGAAACCACTCAAAAAATGTAATTAGGAGCATGCAAAAAAAACACTGATTGCAGCCCGTAATGGGTATTTAGTGAGACAGGAAGGTAGCATTTTAAACATGAAGCATGAAAAATAAATGAAACATTCTGGCAACCAGCAGGTCATTAATTTCAACAGTATTAAAATTCATTTTATCTTTACCGTCTCCGTGAAAATGATTACTAAGATTATGATGATGATGGTGAAGATGACGATGACGATTATGAAGTTCCACACTGACGATTCACGAGCTGAAGCCGTAACTGTTTTTAAACCTGACATACTTATCTGTGCCTCCCAGCAAAGACTTTGCCAATCCAGGACCTTGTGACCTCTTGAAGAAAACGCTTATTCTACTCTCTCTCTCCCCCATCTTCCTACGCACTGGATACTTCAGGAGTGACCAGCCCAAGGCATGGAGGGCCACAGGGCCCACTGCTTACACTTAATCGATAAATTAAAGTGGTTGATTACACAGTTAACACATCTCATCTGTTTTCTCAGGTTCAGGTTACTTTATTTGTACCCGTAGGTAGATTTGGTGTGCAGTAGAGGCATCCATCTTGACACAATTTAGAAACAACACAGACAGTAGACAAACATAATAAAATAAATAAAAGTACTCAAGATTCCAATAATCACTAAAACCACTAAAACTAAAGATAAAATAAATAAAATGAATAGATAAAACCTTGCTTCTATATCATCTGTGCAATGTTGCTACGACTTGTTCATCTGAGTGATGGCTGCTGGAACAAAGCTATTTTTATACTGCTTTGTTCTGCACTTTGGGACTATAAACCTTCGTCCAGAAGGAAGAAGCTGAAATTCACTGTGCAAGGGGTGGGAGTTTCTGAGGTCTGTACTGGGTGAAGGTGCACACAGAAATCAGCACTCTAAGGCTCTGTGGGACCAGTGCTGGCCACCCCACTGCTTCCTTTCTGCCACTCAGCCTTCTTTTTGCTTAAAACCAATTGGCTGGATTTAGGTAGCGTTGTAGTGAACTCACAAATTATTCTCCTGCCACTCTGGCCCGTGTAATTTGTGCTTATGATATTCAACGGTGCATAGCGTCGGTGGCAGCTTGTGAGCTTGAGAAGGAGAGGAGACACAAATTTTACCGTTGAACTGATCGCTGCTCTCAGCCGGTTTTAATCTGTTTTGCTTGATTAGCACACCAATTATCTTAATTATCCACACTCATTAGCATATAATCCCTTTCCTCTTCGCTGCACCTCATGCGGCGCCCTTGTTTTTCTTCGTGTCACCTTACGAGTTTCAAAACGGGACGACAAGTGTTCAATTTAGCAAAACAAATGCAAATGTAATTTAGCTTAAAATGTAAATGCAAACTGCAGTGGAATTTTTCAACAAAGACGAGCAGAGCAAAAAGCCTGCACCCGGGATGTCTGTGTATTTTGAGCTTTAGAGTATCAGAATGGGTTCGGTCTACCACACCATTGTGCTATGCGCTAGCACAGAACACCGTTCAGGGAAATGCAATTCACTCCTGAATTATTCAGCCAAGAAGAAAAGCAAAAAATATTCAGAAAGAAATATTCAGTTTAAAGGCGACATATCTTCCTCCGCTTTTACCTTCTCTCACAAGGCACCTCTGCTGTATCTGTAGCATAAAATACGTAAGTATCACAAAACACTTCTTCCAGCCTTTTATTTGGGATCAGTCACCATTTTTCACTTCAGCCCAGACAACGCACCACCCTCTAAGTACAGTAGACGCGCAGTCCTGCTGAATGTGCACTCTGTGAGTTTTAAAGTAGGACACAACATGGCCAGAGGGGTGCTGTGTCATGCCTCAGAGAGCCCCCCAACGCTCAATTTCCATTTTACTGCTGTCTGGGACAGGAACGCACTCGCTGAGACAGCCAAAACCTGGACCCCGCCCCACCTGGGAAGGGAGAAGGCAGCTATGTGCATCATTCTCCAGTAGGGGGCGGTATAGGGAGTCTGCCATTCAGGACCGCTGGGTGGAGAGCCATCCCCAGTCCTGTCATAACAGGAGCTGGAAACAAACCCTACAGACTTCTGCCGCTCTGACCGCATGGCACACATCATCACCCAGTCACTGGCCCACAATCCCCTAAATCTCCAGCAGGAAGAAATTACCCATCTTTCCCGTCCCATCAAACACGATCCTGTCTGTCCTGTCTCCTGTTCTCCTCTCATCAAATGGTGTCAGACCTTCCTCTGGCCTTTAGTGAAGGTGTCAATGAGAGTCCCAATCTGCTACTGTCTGCCCCTGGTGTCCTGTCCTGAACTCCAGCAATCTTCCAGCGGGGAGGGTACTGTTCTGAGGGGTCAAGCAGCCAATTAAGCAATCATGTAAATCAAACCACACTCGAACTGAAGTACTGATGCACAGCGCAAGTGTGGCTGCCTGCCAATTAATTAATTTAATATTGAGGTAGGAGATTACGTGACATTTGTTTGTTTCGCTGATGTTCTAACTTTCAAGTGCCCTTGCATATTTATGACGTGTAAATTCATTCGCAGCAGTGGATGTTCATTAGTCAAGCATATTTAGCCATGCTAAAATTAGCTTCCACGGCTAAAACTGGCACCTTAGATAGTGATACTTCAGATCAGGGGTCTTCAACCTTTGTCCAGAGCAGAAGAAACTGCTGGTTTTCAGCTTAATATCAGCAACCAAATCCTGTGGGGCGAGTTAACCGTAAAATCAACCGCCTTTTCTGATAAACTGAAGCGTCGAAATTACAAGCTACAAACTCCGAGGCCCTCCAGGGGCCTTCAGGTGTCCTTGTCTGATGACCACGGTCAATACCGTTGAACAGGAAGTAATGTAGAGCTTCATGGTGTCAGATTAGATTCTGTACAGCGGTGAGATACTATAAATTTATTGTACTTCACTGGCACTTTTATTTGCACTAACCATAATATTAATAATAGCACTGGCCCCATTTAGATGTGTCTAAATGTCTTCTTTGAAGAATAAAATTCCACACATGCATTGTGATTGTAATTTAAAAAGTCATCCTCCACAGTGGTGATTATGATGATGATAGCAGCAGCAGTTTGCATTAATGTAGCACTTATTGCCTTTCTTCATATTCGCAAATATATATTTTATTAGTCTAAACTCTAAATATTTTCACATTCTGTAGCATTCAGGGCTCAAATTAATCCACTACAGAAACACGGCCACAATCATTTTTTGACTGCTTGACAAACATAGCTGACACAACTTCCAAGAATCTAAAATTCATTATTACTCAGTACAAGTAGTAGGTTCATAATCCTACAGTACTGTGAGCCTGATCAGGATGATCAGGAATAAATTGCTAGAAGCAATCAAACGACAGGACTTTTAGAGGACACATTCACAGACTGCAGCTTCCCTTTTCTACACACTGTAGAGGCAGAGTGTTTGGAAGCCAGACTACTGTGTAGCTATAAGCTGGACGTCCCGAACCATAGCAGGGTCAGTTACCTGATGTTGTGGGACTTGCGCTTTATTTCGTTCCAGCACAGGTTCATGTCGCCGTCTGTGTGCCGCAAGCTCCGCCTCCACCCTGTGTGTCCAGCTTCTGCCCCTCAGGCTCCTCCCACTGCTGCCTGGGTGCACAGTGACATCACAGCCACAAGGGCCACCCCGGAGCTGCAGGAAACACACGCAGGCAGCACATAGTACAGAGCATTGTGCACATACTGTAGCACAAATAGACACAGACACACACACACACACACACACACAAATACACATAGACACAGACACACACACACACACACACAAATACACACACACACACACACACACACACACACACAAATACACACAGACATACACACACACACACAAATACACACACACATACACACACACACACACACACACACACACACACACACACACACACAAATACACACAGACATACATACACACAGACACACACACACACACAAATACACACACACACACACACACACACACAAATACACACACACAGAGACACACACACACACACACAAACAAATACACACAGACATACATACACACACACAAATAGACACAGACACACACACACACACAAATACACACAGACACACACACACACACACACACACACAAACACACACACACACACACACAAATACACACAGACATACATACACACAGACACACACACACACACACACACACACACAAATACACACACACAGAGACACACACACACACACAAACAAATACACACAGACATACATACACACAGACACACACACACACACAAATACACACACACATACACACACACACAGACACACACACACACACACACATACACACAGACATACATACACACAGACACACACACACACACACACACACAAATACACACAGACATACACACACACACACAAATACACACAGACATACACACACACACACACACACACACACACACACACAAATACACAGACATGCATACACACACACACACACACACACACACAAATACACACAGACATACACACACACACACACAAATACACACAGACATACACACACACACACACACCACACCTAGACACACACAAACACACACATAGACACATACACACACACACCACACCTACACACACACACAGACACAGGACTTACAGACACACAGAGGCACACATGTGAACACACAAAAAAATGGTTACAGACATTTACCAAACACATCTATGCATGCTTACAAAGTCATTGATACACAGTTTCAAAGACACAGAAACACACATGCACAGACGCAGACACACAGCCTGCAGCTTGTCTATTTTTGAACACAAAAAAAAAACAATGCAAGAAGCAGACACAGAAGGGGCTCTGATTCAGCTCACACAATGTGCCTACACAAGCCCAGACCAGAGCATGTTGCCCAGGTCAGGACACCCTTTACTTCCTGTGACTAAGGTGTTATTTCACCTCCTTCACTTCTCCCTTCCTTTCCACCAGCGCATCACCTGGTTACTGTGGTAACCACTCACCACGGTGACGTACAAACTCCACACTAATACTGACCCCCTGTGGACCAAACGCCATAAAATGACACACCAGGGAGAGAGTCATAGCAAAGCAAGATGATGAAGGGAAACAGCATCACAGCTCAACTTTAGCTGCCCAGTCAAAATCTTTTATATGAACAGACCTCCCTCTGTCACTTCGACACTCTCTCGCCTTTTCTGCTCCCTCCAAAATCCTACTGATTAATCTTCTCTGTTCACACTTGACCAGACTTCCAGAAGCCGGGCAGAAACTGCAGCCAAATACCTAGAAAATGACATAGGGGGAACCATGCTATTAAGCCGGGAACTGAACCTTGTTGAAATGACAAAAACGGCTGTATGTCTTCTTAAAACGCATCATCAGAGCCCACTCTCGGGCCACAGTGGTTGCCGCGAGCCCGTACTCACAAGGGCAGAGTGCTCCTATGCTTTCGGATGCACTGCTAAGCGGCGCAGAAGCAGAGATTAAGCTGAACTAAACAAACGGAATGGAAAAGCGCCCCTGGCTCTAATTCTGAGGAAGGCTGGACTCCAGCAGTGCGGGAAGGGAGCCATGAATCTGCTCGGCCAGGAAGTGCAAGATCACTGCACTCCTTCCTGACTCACACGAGGACTGGCACCCGCAGCCAAAAACCACACACACACACATGCCCCAAACAAGGCACCGTACACGCTCCCTGTGTAAAACCCAGCACACGCCAAACCAAGAATCATACACACTCCCTGTACAAAACCTCACACACCCCACGCTGTGCATTGCACACATACATAAGCCAAACGTACACATACACACACACACACTCACACGCACATTAACACACGCCCTCTCCGATACTCTGCACCTTCTTAAGTATGCACTACAGCCCCTTATGCACCACTCTGTGCACAGGCTGCCCTACTCAAACACCAAGCTCACCTCCACATCTAACTGTAAGGCTTTACTGCATAACACATACAACACCAACTGCACTGAATAAGCCCAAAAATGAAAATGTGACAGCTGGAAAATCTAAAAAGAACTGCTGTATGAATTCAATAATTAGATATGGTGTTGTTTTCCATACATACATATCAATGTGAATTTTTAATGGCCTTAGATCACAGAAGAGAAAGCAGACAGAATTATTGATGTTCTACACACTGGGCTCAGCGTCATGGTACAGCACAGCAGAGCCATTGCCCCTGCTGTGAAGCCTGGCAGGGCAGAGCAGAGCGCCTGTGGGTGACAACCCCCCCCCCCCCCCCATCAAATGAGTACCTCATCAAATGGTCCTAAAGGAGGGAGGGGGTGAGACTCCTTTCCAGCAGATCGCTGGTGAATCTTTCTAGGAACAACCAAACAAATCTTATCTAAATGTGGATCGCAAACTTTCTGAACACATATCTTACACCCTTCATACAGTTGAGAGAATATCCAGCACTCTATCAAGCCTTAAAGTTTCACACTCCGTGGGTGCCTGCCTCTTCAATATGACCTGGTGAGTTGTTCCGTGCATTGACAACTCTGTGTTAAAAAGAAAAGAGAAATACTTCCTGACATCAGCACATAATTTACTTATCTAATTCCCACCCATGCCAAAAAAGCCTCCACTTTTGCATAGCCTGAATATGACCCAAAAGACTCTTAATCTGTTCAGGTGGGTCCAGCAGGGGGGTCCCCAGGTGGGGAAAGCACTCGGCTGCCACGGCACGGCGAACCGGCGGCAGAACGGCGGGGTGAAGCGCCGGCTGGCAGAGAGCCGCGCTGGCACGGCCCAGCTCCGGCGCGTTCCAGCCCGCCGCGCGCGACCGGCGCGTTACGGCAGCCGCCACGCGGGCGTTAGCCGCACCGCTGTTCCCCCCCCCACCCCCCCGCTCAACAAGTCCGCCGTCCCCCCGCGGAGACGGGTTCAAGAGCTCGACGGCTGAAGGGGAACCGGGGTCCGCGCTCCGCTGCGGCTGTCAAAGAAGCCGCCGCCGGGGGAGCGAGGCGCGATCCCGCCGCCTGGCACAGCGCCGGCGGGAGCAACGGGTTCGCTAAGCCGGCGGGATTCTTCTTCTTTTTTCTTTTTTTTTTTGAAGAAGAAGAAGAAGAAAAAAAGCTGTTGACACATATTAGCGCTTTTAAACAAAAGCTGGGAGCGTGCGGGGACTCGACGGGAGTTGGCGGGATTAGGAGCCCCGAGGCAGAGGAGGTGGCGAGGAGCCGGGGATGAGCTCCTCGCAGCACTGCTCGCGCTCCGCCGCCTCCCGTTATTTACAGCGGCGGCGGCGGCGGCGTCTCCGCGCGCCGCGGCCCCCGTCCTTGTTTTCCTTACTTTAAATTACGGCGCCATTAGCATAAGCGGCCATTATCCCCTCCGTTAAAGCGGCTGCCTCGCGGGCCGGGAGAGAAACGGCTAGAGCGCGCGGTTCGCGTCAGGTGAACCGCCGCGAAAACGAGTCGCACGGGGCCCATATTCAAAAAACAAAGAGGCCTTCTGATCTCGGATCCGGTTTCCCTGTCCAGATCACAGCCTGATCCTCTTTGAGCCAAAAGGCCAAACTGATCCTAGGTCAGTTAACGTACATCGGCCTATATTCATGAAGCAAATCATGCAGGATCGTTGACCTAAAGCCAAGGTTTCCTGTCCTGGTCCTACTCAGATAGCAAGTGACTCAGGGCTGGATCTGGGCTGATTCTGGCCCGAAGTCAGCACAGCCCAGCGCAGACCCGGTCTGGAGTCACTTGTTATTCTGGGTACCCTTCTCCATCATGAGCTGAAAGGTGAAACTGACCAGCACTCTGAGATCTATTGTTTTGCTTAGTGAACAGTTCAGCACATGACTTGACAGCCCTATATGAAATGTGTCCCTATATGAAATGTTTTACTGTGGTCAAATCTATGAATGAACCAGCGAATGAACTCAGTTGGGGTATACAGCTAATCAGCTCATTAACCAGGGTTATTGGTCATACCAAAAACCTGCATGCACACCGGCCCTCCAGGACTGAAAGTGCCAACCCCGGAGGTAGAGCCTAATTACTCAGCAGGCTGATTAAATGTCAGGCCATCACACCTGTGCCCAATCCTGATGTTCAGTCTAAACCCATTCACAGCAACCCTTCTGGGCAGGGGGAATGGGCGGTGGAAGGCTTTGAGATGCTGGAGAGCCCTCCATCTCTATTGCCTTCCAGGAGGATCTATGGGTTGGAATTTCTCTCCACTGAAGTGCCACTCTATTTGTACTCCCCCATAAAAGCTGACGAGGGGCCAGTGAGATGAGATGGGGGTAACAACATCACATATAGCCTAGTCGACTGCAGCTGTACTACATGTATGGAATTGTTCATATGGAATCTCTGTTTGATGATACCAGAGAATGAGAGGATGCAGTTTGAGGTAAAAAGCTGGAAACAGATTTATCATGGTCCAATATCTCACATGGATGTCTCTGTTGCTCATAGTGCAGGTCACCATCTGAAATATGTTTCCCAATCCTTCCCCAAATTGTGCCAACACCCTGTGTTTCATCCCTAGCAGCACCTTATCCTTTTAGCCTCGCCCAACCCCTGCCCCACCCGAACCGACACCCCTCTCAATATTTCACCCACCCCCCAAACCCCTGTCCTGCCCAAACTCTAACCGAGGGAGTCCTCAACTCTGGTCTTAGAAAACCGCAGGATCTGACGGCTTTTTTTTCATCATAACATCAAGGCCAAAGAAACCAGGACGGGGTGCCTTCACTACGCCATTGCTCGCTTGAACTGATCACCCTGTGGCTCTCCAGAGCTAGGGTGAATACCGCGAGAGCCACATCCTATCCCTACCCTACCCCACACCCCCAACACTCCTGCCCTGCCTACACCCCCAACACCCCCGCCCTGTCCACAAACCAAGACCCCCTCCCTGCCCACACCCATACACAAAACGCCCAACCGACACCCCTGCCCTGTCCACACTCCCACACCCCCGCCCTGCCCACATCCCCACACCTCTGCCCTGGCCACACCCCCCACACCCCTACCCTGCCCACACCCCCAGCCTGCCTGCATGGCTCACAGCTGCCCTAGCTCTGTCAGGCTCACAGACACATCTCCACAGGAGGCTCAATTAGAGAGGACAAGCACAGCAGACACATCCCCACAGGCACCGCCTCAGCCCAGCTCAGGCCCAGATGCAAGCCGTCAGCACACACAGCTCTGGCCAGAGACCAGCCCAGTCTCCCGTCACAACCAGCCCCCTCTGCACCACACACACCTGCAGGAGCAGAAGTCTCTGATGGGACACAGCTGTACAGGGACCGGCCTTTCCCAAAAGAATCCTGAAGACCTACCTCTATAAACGTGCTTTTCCTTAGGAACTATTTTATTTTTACTTCATAATTATTTATAACATTTTATTATTCTTATTTTATTTATTTATTTTTTTTAATTGTATTGCTATTTTTATATACTTTCAATTTTGTCTGTTTTTACTTCTGCCATATTTTTTCCCTGTAAAGTGCATTGAATGGCACTATATCTCGAAAATGTGCTACACAGGGATTCACACCAAGTTATAAGACTACAAGCTTGCCACACTGAAACATGAGTGGCAGCTATCTTCTTTCCTACTGTCCCAAAATCCTTGTATCCTTCCCGGATGACAATAAGATGTGCTTTAAGACTGGCATGGCTGAGTCTGTTTAAGAGTGGGTGAAAAACAGAAGATGAGTGCAATGAAATCACAACATTGGTGTGCACATTAGAAGCACATCCCCGGTGATAAGATGGGACAGCTTCAGCCTCCCAAGTAACCCGTACCATTGGGCCACTCGTCCTTAATGCGTATTTTAATCAGGGCTGTACCGGGCTGGCAATGCCTTGGCCGATTACGGGGAGGGGCTGTTTGAGTGGGCGGGGCATCCCCCGGCCTCATCGCTCAGCAGTGTCAGCTGATTGGCTGTCTGTGACCTGCCTGCACCAGGAGCAGCAGCTGTGCAGTAATTCAGCAGCAATGAACGAGGAGGAGCAGTCCAGCTGGTGGAGTGTAGTGTTCACTGCTGACTGCAGTGAAAAAATGCACATACTGGTATTCTGCCTCTCAAAACAAGGAAGGGCACTGCAGTGATGGGATGCACTTACAGTTCTGACTGGGTATTCACATCGGAAAAGAAAGAAAGAGTACAACCCCAATTTCAGGTAAACCGATAATGAGCTATTGACAAACCAGTGCTTGATGTCTGTACGTTTAGCCCTCTGGGAAATCTTTTCTTCTTTTTCTTTTTTTTTGCAAAAAACATTTCCATTTTGGGTTTGTCAAATGATGCAAAAAGGGAAATCAAATACATTTTATTGTGATTAACGGTCATTTACAATTAGTGACTATGTGTGTGCATACACTTCCAAAACACCCAATAACAAGTATTAAAATATGACTTAGGATATAGCAATTAAATAAAAAATTGTTTGCGTCTGTGTGTTTTCTTTGATTATTTTTCATTCATAAAGATACAACACTGTACTACTGAACCAGCAGAAAACTAAGAAATAAACCGTCTAGTATCTATATTGTGAGCTTCTAATAAAATATTTATATATATTTATCCATCCATTCATTCATTATCCATACCCGCTTATCCTGGGCAGGGTTGCGGGGGGTGCTGGAGCGTACCCCAGCATGCATTGGGCGAGAAGCAGGAATACAAATTGGACAGGCCACCAACCTATTGCATGGCAGTATTTCTAAACATATTTACATACATCATATTGCTGACATAAAATACATCTTAGCAATAAGACTTCTTGAAAAGCAATTGCAATGTACACTAGGCAAACATAAGAGAGTAGCATAGGCGTCACACATGAACATGACTGAAAAGGTTATTAAATATCCAGGAAACAGGTGGTTTGTACACATGATAGTTCTTTACGATAAAAATGTGGTAGGACCACCTACATTCTGAAGGGACTGAATGCACATTAAATCAATACATATTGAAAGGCCACTCATTTCAAAAGGTTCCCAAGAGAAAGGGAAATATACGCTATCAGATTTCCAGAGTAAATAAACGGACATTCGCTGAAACATAGGTAGACAATTTCCTGGGGCAAGACAAAATAAAAGGAAAAAATAAATCCAATATAAAAGCCTAAAATCTGATTCCACGGGTGTTTAGATGTGTCAAACAGTACTCCATGTCAAAGCTTCCACTGTATGACTAAAATATTTTCCCTGGAAGAGACATTTTGTAAAGTTCAAATATCAGCCAGAACAGAACAGAAACTGTGCTTAGGCTCTTAAAGATCTATTGTTTCCCGTGTAATCCTGTTAGGCAATGGTGTAAAAAAAAAATCATGAGAGAAATAGGGTCTAGCAAAATCCCACAACTGGAATTTTGATAAAAATTTCATTCAGCCCTCCAGAGCATTAATATCAAGTCCTTCTTCCAAAATCAAAAGAAATGAAGTTTTCTTTGCCCATCTGCTGCAGAAATAATAGTTTCTATTTTCAGTTTGCATTCTGGGTTCTGCAGTCACACTCCGAAAGAGATTTACTTTTCCATTAAACTGTTGCTTATGAGATGGTTCAGTGCAGTGAGCAAGACAGCACTGCTTTCATTCGAAATCAACACCAAGGCGTTTACACAGACCTGGTGCCGATTCACTTCCTCACTGTAGTTTTGGAAATCAGGGACTAATTTCTCTTCAAATTTACAGGGTGTTAGGTACCGTGCGATAGCCGAATTTAATCAAAAGAGATTTATATGAGTGCAGTTAATTTACTCCTCCCCTGTGACTAAACACAGTGAAATCCAATTAAAAACCCACCCCACCCCCACCCCCACCCCCGCTGTTTAACAGGCTGCCATGGCAGTGTGGATGAGAAAATGCCTATTTTAAGAACTCACTGGGATCATGGGTAATTACAGTAATCCCACTGTTTACAGTCCTACGGGGATTCCCTTATCCTACATGTAACATGCGTATTACATTATAAATCTATATGCAAATCATGTGAACAACAACGTGACACCATCAGAAAGAAATTAACATAAAACAAGACCAAACAACTACAAAACACTGGCTGGAGTACTTCCGCGTCTCTGAGCCATTTGTAATTTCGCATATGGGCTGGGAGCATTGCAGTGAATCAATGCCACAGGTGCACATCTGGAGAGAGTGAAAAATGAGAAATGTCACGCCCGTCAAAGGAAATAATAAGGCGAGATGTGCTTTAGCGACTCGCGCGCATCACCACGGCTCCTTTCAAAGCTCAGAATCTCATTAAAACTGAGACGAGAGGGCCTGTGACAGGGGTCGGTGTGACATTTCTCTCCCCGCTCTCCCGCGCGTGCACACGCAGTTCTGTCAGACGTGTCACTTCCTGTTTGTCGAGCGAGCGAGGCGCTGAGATTCTGAGAGATGAGAAGCGGGGTGACAACACGTTGTTAAATGAAAAGCCAGTCATAAATTATTGGATTGGCCAGCAGCCTACCAACCTCTAACAGTGGTAACAGAGGTGGGGGGGGGGGGGGGGGGGGGGGGGGGGGGGGGGGGACGACAACAAATAACTTTACATTATGTAGCAACACCCATGTTTCCTCTTGGGAGGGAAGAAAGGCAGCATTATTAATTCTGAAGGTGAACTGACCTTAAAGGACCCCCATGCCTCTGTGTGCAGGAGTAGCAGATCTGAATAAATAGTTTTCCAAACGTGGTCGACTGCTCATAGCAAACCAGAGCGCCCTGCCGCAGACGGCTCTAAACATGTCACAAACAGACACCCAGGAGCCCCCGAGAGGCAGCGTGTTTAACCAGAGATAGCCATCCTGACAGGACACTGCAGTCACTTCACAGCAGCCGAAACACCCTGTTCCCATCGGACAAGTCAGCTGTTTGCGCACCGTTTGTTTGTTCTCTTCTTAGCTGACTGCCGTCGGAGATTATTAAAATAATCTTCAGAAAAGTCAAAATAATCAAAGCTGAGAGACAGAGAAACACTCGTTTCAAACTTTTCACGGGCGGAACAATTGTAAATGACTGTTCACTTCAACCCTAATTTGCCCGAATAGGGAGCGGAGACCGCCAGAGTTATGGGCTACACTCTGCGCGAGATTTGATAAAATACAATATTTGAGCTTCCATTTCCATATTCCAGAGAAACCCTTTGGACTCGAGAAATTACAGAAAACAATAAAGATTATGTCCCGGCTTTTCTTTTTCATTTGGCGAATTGTTCCTTGGCAATTCATCTCAGAGCGACTGCCCTTTCTGTCTGAGACGGCCAAAACAACACTGGCAGGAAGAAAACAAACACATTACTCACAGCTCGCCTTCAGGATTTTAAGGACTGTTTTTTTCTGAGGTGCGCTCTCAGTGTAATCATAAAAAATATTTAAAAAACCTCGCACTCGCTTTTGATCATTTCTGGGAACCAGCGCCAGATCCTATGGCTGTTTGCATGGGGACAGCGCTCCCACAGGCCGACCTATGGCCACACGGCGATCCCACCCGCTACATTAAAAGGAAAAAATATCCCGCGCACGGTTTATGGCTCCCAAGACAAACGTATTAGCGGCAGCACACAGGCAACATTTCAGCCGGGCAGCCCTTTGTCACATTCATTTTCGCTGTGTAGCTAATGCTCTTATCCAGGGAGCATTCTTTATGATTCACTCCTTGCCCCGGCACCAGCGCTGCCGCTGACATTTGTATGCACGTATTACAGGGCCCCGATATCCCCAGCTGCTATGTTCTCACGCACGCGGCTCGCCCAAATGTGAGGAGGAGGCGGCAGCGGGAGCTGAGAGGGAGGGAGAACACCGAGGAGGAGTGGCACGGTTACAGATAGAGCTTTAATACGCCTCCATCATTACAGCGTTTAATATATGGCATCTTCAATTAGGCCTATGAGTTGCCGGGGCGGTAATGCAATGTGGCGGTTTCCCCCAGAGAGGCAATGTTTAGCATAATCTACAATGACTGCACTATACCGGGCAGGCTATGAAAGGAATATTAAAACCGCGCTAAATAAAAGGATCTGTTTTATCGGAACAGAAAGGAGAGAAGCAGACGAGGGAAGGCTGGAAACCATGCCCGCCGTTCTGTTTTACGGTCCCCCCTTCAAGGCCAAAAGACACCACGGGGGGCTCTGTGGCCAAATCAAATCTGTGATAAGTGTCTGGATGTGCCAAACATTTAGAAATCTGCCTCTGAAACATTATCGTAAAAAAATGATTTGGTAAAGCATACTCTGGTTTGGTACATCTAACTAAACATTTCCCTGTGCTAGTTGGCCCAGAAAAGAGGACTAATTATGATTCAGCAAGACCAGGAAAGATACATTAGGGGACATCTGCATTGAAGCAGCTCAATCCCCACAGACTCTCAATCATCTGAGATCACAGTTCGGCACACTGAAGCAGAAAATTCCTACAGCCGGATAACTTTGCTGAAAAAATAGCATCTTTTCTTTCCAAAAATGTCTTGATTATTTATTATTTTCAGTGGACCACAATATGACTATGAGTAATAAATATTGTCATTCATAAATATCAGAAGTCATGGGGGCCCTATTTTCAGAACAGAAAGCGATGCCAGGCACAAATGGAAGTTTATTTGTAATGCCATTCGGTGCACCAATAATATATCAATGTCAGCAGTTTCGTGCTCTAAATGAATACATTTGCATTGGACGGGGGCAGCATTAACTGGAGTGCATCAAGAAAAAAATGACAATGAAGCATCACTTTCAGCCAACCACATGAAGTGCAAGTTTCACCTAAGGCAAACAATCTTTCTTCATACAACTAGTATGAGTCCTTTACTATTTAACAACCTCTCATCACCTTCAATCAATTAGAAACGTAATTTTAAAGGCATTAACATTCTAAGTCCAGTGTTGGGGTGCCTAACATATTTTACATATTCTTCTGTATATTATCTTGTTTAGCCTGCCGAGTCATAATTCTGTTTAGAGCCACCCCGCATTGAAATGGAATTTTGCCATGTGCCAAGTGTGCTCGTGGCGTGAAAGAATGATTCCCAAGACCACTGTTAAATCACATCCCACCGCAAGGCCCCCCACACCATGAAAGAACCTTCCAGACTCTGAGGTATTTAGTATAAAAATATAAATATATTTAGTTTGCATCGCATTGCCATATATATAAAAGCCTTGCAATTCAAATACAGACCAAATTGCCAATATTCCAAGGTCTGAAGGTGCATCGGCCATTATAATACATTGGAAGGCTAGGCGCAACCAGACACAGCACCATAGAGGTACTTTGCATTATGAGAAGCTGTTTATAATGCAGTGGAAGGTGAGGTCATTTTATTCCACACGTATATCATCTCAGCCTCTCCCATACCCCCTGCCTTCTCCCATCTACCGGAGATGAAATCAATATGCAATATGCAATGAAGTCAAACTTTCGCATTCCAGTTCGCTAGGGATGCTGGAGTTGAATACCAATCCTCCAGACAAATTATTTCTGTAATCCAGACATTTCTGATGGGCATTAGAAAATTGAGATGTTCGTTCTCTCTCTGTCTGTCTCTCTCTCTCTCTCTCTCTCTCATATATATATATTTATAAACACACACCATTTAGTGACCCCTCCTGCCCTGTGGATGGGGACACTGTCTTTATCCTGATGAGAGTGGTCTCTTCCAGGATGGAAGGATGTTTTGATAAGTATGAAAATTATGTGAATCATACGCTATTGCCTTCAAGGTCACCAGATCTCAACCAAAATGTATACCTATGGGAGATTTTGGACCAACGTGTTAGACAGCGCTCTCCACCACCATCATCATCAAAACACCAAACGAGGGAACATCTTTTGGAAAAATTGTGTTCCATCCCTCCAGTGGAGTTCCGGAGACTTGTAGAATCCATGCCAAGGCGCATTGAAGCTGTTCTGGTGGCTCGTGGTGGCCCAACACCTTACTAAGACACTTAAAGTTGGTTTTTTCGTTAATTTGTCACCCGTCTGTGTGTATATATATATATATACACGTGTATATTGATGCACAGGCTTTTCTGGGTAGAAAGTGCAGACAGATACCCTCGAGAGATCCTTTCTGAAAATAATCACCACTTTGCGGCTTTATGACGAGACGCGTCAGCCCGTTTCGGGCAGGAGGCTCCAGTCTCCTCCGCTAATCGCGAGTCAGATCACGCTCGGAGGGCGCTGGGGATTGAGCGCACGTAAAGCGCGGGATAATTACACCGCCGTTTCACCGATACCGTCGGCGGGAAGGCGGAGTCATCCGGCAGAGCCCCCTCTCCATGTTTAATTCATGCGTCGGCGCCCGTTACGCGATACGGAAGAGCTTTTTCGATCCAGACGAAAAAAAAAAAAAAAGAGGTTAACCCGGTGCTCGCGCTCAGTCCGGCCACGGCTGGAAACGCAAGTTCAGGGAAAACGGGCTCCTCAACTCAAGACCAGGAGGACGAAAATCCCAGCTGGCTCTTTGGGCGGTTTATACACGGCAAGTGCACTCGGCACCAGGAAGGAAAGCTTAAAGTGGGTCAAATCAGGCGATCATTACCTCAATTGGTGGTGAATGGCCAGGAATAGAGACCTGCGTTATGCAGCCCAGACACACTGGGATGAAGGTTGTTAGCGGAACGGGTTTTTTTGACAAGGAGCAGGAACAGGCTGCTGTCACAGAGTGTTGCAGGAAGTGTGTTGGCACAGCAACCGCAGTCCTGAGTGGGTAATTGTGAGGGAGAGCTGAAAAATGGCTGTCAACATACTGGACACCTAGGGCTCCGCCCCCTTTTCTACAGCCTCCATCCATCTCTCTCTCTCTCTCTCTCTCTCTCAGTCCTGCTCTCTCCCACCCCCTCCCTCTTTCTCTCTGCGTCTATCCTGGCATCTCCATTTTTCCTCCATTCTTCCTCTTTCTATCCCTCCCTCTCTTTCTTTCCCTTTCTCTCCTCCCTCTCTCTATATCTGCCCTCCATCTTCCTCTCTCTCTCTCTCTCTCTCTCTCTCTCCTATGCCAGGTAGCTCCCTTGTCACGCACACAGACAGCGGGAAGCACGTCCCCATTCCCATCCCAATGCAGCAGACAGCCGTGCAAAACGCCTGTCACTCTGGCCTCGCGTTAAAGGCTCCGGACAGGCCCAGCTGTCAGTGCTGCTGATGTCGGCCCTCACTGTCCGCCACAGGATAGCCCGTGTGTACCATTCCACTGGCAGGCCACAGCACTTAAAGGGAAACCGCTTCTCCGTTCAGGCACCGTGAACATCAGCTCGTCCGGCGCACATTTTGAATTTTATCGGCCAGAAAACAAAGTATGGTAAGCGTGTGTGAGATGCGAATGGTAACCCCAGCACGGTACTGTCACTCGAGAGAAACAAGATGAAGTTCTGTCGGCAATGTGTACAGTGCTGTGTTTCCAGCCGAGTAACAAATAAGGAAATGATTAATTTGGCAACGCTTCCTTAGGATCAGCCAATTCCCTAGCTCTTCCCAGTAGGAGACTGCGAGACATAGCACCAAAAAAAAAAAAAAAAAAAAAAAGCTGACAGGGAGAGGCGTTGTGCATGGGTACGCGCCGTCCAAGTGCGATTTTAATTGCCATGGTAGCCTTTTCAGAAGCCTCCCTCCTAGGCCCCCATTCAAATCCTCGACAAAGCATTACATGAATGCCTTTCTCTCATTAAATAAAAACAAACAAAACAATCGTAATAGCCGCACAAAAAGAGAGAGAGAAAAGATGAAGAGTGAGAAAGCATGTTTAAATGGAAACGGCAGCGTTCTCCCACCTAAAGGGAGCCCTGTCTCATCTTCCCTCCCGAGGAGGAGCGAGGCCGAGGCGGAGCAGCTTTGAAGATCACAGAGACGCCACATGGAAGGCTGATCCAGCCCTCCGTCTGCAACGTCAAAGGCGACAGAACCGCTCCCTCCCCGACGCACTCTCTCTCTCTCTCTCTCTCTCTCACTCTCTCTCTCTCTCTCTCTCTCAATCTCTCTGTCCCGCTCTCTCCCACTCCCTCCCTCTTTGTCTCTACATTTATCCTAGCATCTCTATTACTACCCCTCTTTCTCTCCCTCCCTCTCCTTCTTTCCCTTTCTCTCCTCCCTCTATCTCTGCCCCATCTTCCTCTTTCTCTCTCTCTTTCTGCCCCTCCCTCTCTATCTTTCCCTTTCTCTCCTACCTCTCTTTATCTCTGCCCCATCTTCCTCTCTCTCTCTCTCTCTCCATCCCTCCTCTCTATCTTTCCCTTTCTCCCTTCCCTCTCTCTATCACTGCCCCCGTCGTCCTCTCTCTCTCTCTCTCTCTCTCTCTCTCTCTCTCCATCCCTCCTCTCTATCTTTCCCTTTCTCCCTTCCCTCTCTCTATCACTGCCCCCGTCGTCCTCTCTCTCTCTCTCTCTCTCCCCTCTCTTCTCAGCACTTCACCGATCCCACCCCCACCACCCCCGCCCCCCCAACCCCACCCTGTGGAGAGCAGGAAGGGCGCCCCAGCTCTCCCGCATCATTATTCTCCCGCGCCCACGTCTGAGCGCAGAGCCCGTCACCACGGCGTCGCTACAAAGAGGCGTGGGTCTGGAGAGACGGCGGAGAGCTTAGCGGTAATCAGCCGCGTCGAGCCCCCTTCACGGGAAGGCCCGCGACGAGGGCGTCCAAGAAAAAAAAAAAAAACGACTGATTTCCTGGAAATATCATGTTCAAAGGAGGGAAATAAAGGCCACACTTCAGTGGGTCAGAACGCGAGACAGACAGTCTGTTATCACCTTGGCTTGCAGAGCTGCTAATTGCATTTACACGTTCACACAATTAAGAAAAATTGCACAATTAGTATAAAGTGCGACATGTAGCTGAGATAATTGTTAGCAAGCACAGCCAAATGAATGCCAACTGTTCACATTTTGTCAAAACCCCAAGTGGCACTCAGTTCTAGACAGGGTTAATAAATTCAACGGCAGTGGCTGCCCCGACTGCTGTGCGTTAGCCGCCCTGTTGACGCAACCGTTGAATTGCGTTACACAAGGTCATCCTAAGCAACACGCGCAGGGGTCAGGGATGGCGTGAAAGTGAATTCATTTTCTTTAAGTGTTTTAAATTTCCCCATCCGTAATGTCAGCCCCGAGACAGAGTAGCGCAGCCGTCTGACGGCACACGCTGCTCGTAAAAAAAAAAAAACTTTAAAAAACGGCAGTATGCCGCGCACAAGCGCACAAAACCAGCGTTTCCACCTGAACGCCGCGTTCGGGCCGAGCTCCCGGGGTCGGCGCTGCGAAATTCCGTCCGGGCGGCCGGTGGACCGGAATGCAACAACTTCATTTTCCCGCACGCGAGGGGGGGGGGGGGGGGGGGGGGGGGAAGAGCGGCTTCCGCCAGAGAGCAACAGCCGTCATCCTCCAGCGCCTCCCGCCATTTCCGCCATCACGCCCTCTGTCATCTGGAACGCCGACGGCCATTATTTACAGCGATAGGGGAGTCAGTCATGCACAGCCCGAGGAGGCGCGGCAAAAAAAAAAAATAGCACTTTTTTTTTTTTAAATCCCCAGAGACATGCTGAGGAAAAAATCCAAGTAAAACCACACATCCCTGATTTAAACCACCAAACGGATCAAAACAGGGAGCACTCCAACAGCCCAGAATCCCAGGATTCCTCAGCACGGGTCGCCTCCGGTCCGGAGGACCTGCGACACCGTCGCCGAATGACACCCAAGCGTAGGCAGAGCGCGCGATCCAATAAAGAAGCGGCTCGTTCCGGCTCCTTCCGCCGCGATCCGCGAACGACGGGCCCTCGCCACCGACGACGGCGGACCTCCTGGGTGAGAGATTACCCCGCCGCTGCGTTAACTCGCTTGTCCAACTTCAGAGGGCCACATAGTTCCAGCGTCATCGCCCCTGACACGCCTCCGAAACAGCAGGGTTTACCCCCCCCCCCCCCCGCCCCCGGGGGAACAGGTGCGCCCTGATCCAAGCTCTGTCTCATTTACGCAGTGCCAGTCGGAGGTGTCACGCCGTCGGTGGAGCCTGACGGTAAATTGCGCTGCCGGCCTTGCGCGCACACAGAGCGAACGGGACGAGCATGTTTACTCACCGCATACCGCCGCGCGCTACATTCTGCACCTGCCACTCGTTACGTTCGCCTCAAGTTCTCCCCCCGCGTTAACACGAACGCCCTCCTATCGCAGGAGCTGCTCCAAACTGCGGCCCCTGCTTGAACCTGCGATTCACTTTCCCTGAGAGGAGAAGGGATTGATTTCTCCTTACAGATCCGTGGGGGGGGCCTGATGTGCTGCCTGTAATTATTTTTAGACTCGATGAGTGCCCCACCCAGCGCGCTGAATGCTAAATAAACTCGATTTTGCCTGTCTATCCGGCAGACTATATCCACTTTAAGGTGTGAAGCCTGTGCCGTCATTTATGGTATTCCTGTTCATAATTTTTACGTCTTTGTGAAACTGATTTCCACATTTCTGTCAAGCCCTGAATTGGCACAGTGATTGGGTCGGGGAGAATCCTTTAAATAATCAACAAGGACAATTAGGGAACAAAGCACCCAAAAGCTCAAGAGAGCGGATAATTGTGTTAATCAATCAGTTTAGCCCTTGAACAAAGCGCTCCAGGGGCTCTGATTCGTGAAGCAAACAGGAACGGGAGGGGAGGCCGCGCGAAGAAAGTCCCCCCGGGACCGCGTCACGATGACAACCGCCAAATCGGCTGCCGGCGGTGCCCTGCCGACCGCCCCGCTGCACGATGACTTTCCCCCGGTAACAAAGTCAGAAAACTTCTCCAGCGCACTTCTGCGCTCGGCGGACTTAAAGATGGGGGGATTAAGCCGCGGTACGTGGCTTAAAGAAGCCCAATTTGAGGTGGTCCCCAGGAGCTGAGGTGAGGCCGGGGGCGAGAGCCCGAGTTCCCATCCCGCCAATTACTGAGGGCGGGGATTAGGGTCCCGGCGCAGGGGCTGTCGGGGCGGGCCGGGTGAATGCTAAACTCCCCGAGCCGTGACACTCCGGACGCTCTCACACACAACTCTCCGAGTAACTCCCGCACGCGCTCCTGAACCTTACGACCCGGCACGCGGCTCGCAGTCCAGAAGACACGCTCTTCGGGGTCGATGCGCGTCCTGCGGCATTGCGGTGGAAAAATCTCAAATCCATTACTCCCCACATGAGGTGAACTAGAAAGTACCACAATGGCTCCCCTTAAAAGCTCCCAGCTCTACTGACACAGTAGTGTAACTAACTGCTCCAGCCCATCTGTCCAAATGGGACCTGATTCTGATGACCCGGCCCATCAGAGTCACAGGGTTGGAACTCCTTACATACTGTAGCCAACTCCTTCATTCAGCATGCCAGAGACATAAAGCCTTGTCAATGCGGTTTTAAATCAAAGATGACATAAAATATGAATTTTGTGTACTGAATGGGAAGTGTCCACCATACTGAACAAAGAATGTAGAACATTTCATAACTAATCTGGTTACAAAAAAACCAATATGCTTCCTTGAGCTCCACTGTAAATGCCCCCGATGCCTTAAATTCAGGTCAGCTACACATATAACATTCATAGTTACGTACATAAGCATTTTATTAAATTATTAAATAATATTTCTCACTCAATACGGTCCTATAGGACAGCAAATGCATTCAACAGGATACACAGGCCAGGTGGGATTGTCTGCCTTGCCCTAAGCATCTAGCAGAGACCGATGACATCAGCTCCTGATATTTAATTGTCATCAGCTCCTGATATTTCATTGTCATCGACAAGAAGTATTACAGACACATTGTTTTTAACTGAGACTCAAATATTTCAACTGTGCTTACGCTTTCTGCAAAGCATTATCATTCAACGTGCACTGAAAGATAAATAATTGCTCTCCATTTTCATCAATTAGTATACACCACGCAATAAATGATACTACGAATAATGATACTATAACTCATGCCATACAAGCTAATGCACGTGGGACTAATGCACATGTAAGTTAATGCATGCATCCTCTTTTATTTTTTCACTGTAAAGATCAAATACTCTCCCAACACTTCCGATTCAGATCAGTACAACGTGTGGGCAGATCAGAACAATGTGTGGGTGTAAATATAGGATCTTGATCCTCATCCTGCAGTAGACTAATTTACAAGGACAACATGGACTTATCAGAAGGCAAAGAAAGAAGAATTGCACTGTGACTATGAGACCAAAACTTCATGATTTGTGTCTTAAGTGATTTGTGATTTCACAGAGCTGTACTGGAGGACCTTCAGCAAAATAACCACAAGGACGAAAACAAGGAATTTTTGGAATACATCATTACATATTGCGTAAATATTGTAGGGCTTTCATATGACACCCTGAGAACTGTGTATAGTATCATATCTAAAATACCATCAGTGGTTCCACGTATACCTATTGCTGACCTGTGCGATAACACACGTTTGAAATATTAAAAGCATTAACTAAAAAAAAAAATTTTTAATCCTGTGGAGCAATATAATTATAGTAATTTCTTCAGACACAAGGACCTCAATTCCACTTCAGTTTGTGAAAAGACCTTCTATGATTTTTTTATTTCTCGAAAAAAAAAATGAATTAATGGTATTCCATAGATTATACGGCAATGGTCACAGCAGCTTAAATGAATGTGTTACATCTCTAAGATATACAACACATTTTGTCATTTAATTCAATGTTTATAAAGAAATATTCAGTGTGCTTTATGTTCTGGGCAGAGGGAAAATACTTTGAAGGTAAACAGACAAACAGACTTAAAAGCAGGGAGACAGAAAAAATTGAAAATGTTCTCAAAGAATTGGTGCAAGCAGCTGTCTCTAGCATAGGAAATGTTGCATCCTGTTAATCTTATCTGAATGGCTCCTTGCCAGCTTGGATTTAATTTCACACACGCATACACACACTGACTGGAACGCGTACAAACACACACATGCTTGCAGTCTTACCGTGCTGCCACCAAATGCCGTGATGAACACACACAAGCACACACTCTCATACATGCATACACATAAGCACAAATGCGCACACACGCACGTACACACACACTCTCACACACACATGCGCATGTGCTAACACATGCACTCACTCACATACACACACACATACACCTACACAGACAGGTTAGACACACACATACACACACACACACACACACACACACACACACACACCTACACAGACAGTTTAGACACATACATACACACACACATATGGACACACATTCACATATACACACACACACACATTTGCAGAGGAACCAAATGACCATCAGGCCCCTTGGACAGGTAGCACAGCTTGTCTGCTGGTACTGTCCTGCTCCAGCGCATCAGGGCAGATTGCGTATCCGGAGAGAGGAGATGGGAAGTGAAAAGCGTAATAAAAAGGGGTCCGGGAGTGGGGAGAGCGCTGCCGGGAGGGGGGCGGGGGGTTGGGATGCTGCCGGGAATGATGAGGGGGAGGGGGGGAGGGGGGAGGGGGGGAGGGGCACGGAGACTGCCACATTAGCTCATCCTCAGGTCCCGTTCTGGTCCGCTGCGCTTCCAGAGGAAGACGCACACACGAAACGAAACGCATGAGAGGCCCACGGCTCTCTCACTCCACAGGGAAGCGCAGCGAGGGGGGGCCGGGGGGGGGGGCTTCAGTCTACTGCGCAGGGCTGTGGGGGCTATACTCCTCGGAGGGCAACGTCAGGCAAGCCTGGATGGACAAGGGTGCCAACGAGGGACCAGCAAGAGTACACACCATGTTTGATGATAACATTAGGCCTCTCTAACCAACCTAAACTTGTTATTTACACTTGTTATTTTACCTTCTGTCTAGAAAGCATCTAGCTCTGTGTCAAGTCTGGTCTTGAAGACCCAAAAGGGTCTACACTACATGACCTGGCAAGCTACTCCATGCATTAATAACTCTGCATGGGGGAAAACAAACTGCCTGTTTTTCCCACGTTGCAGTGCTAACCAAGCAAATCCAAACTTAGCCTCTGTTTTTCAGCATGAGAGGGGCACAGGAGGGCAGGTGAAGCTGTTGGTAGCCAACCGTGCAGCAAACCCCCATGTTCCGACCCATGCATTACTCTATTTAAGGCTGTTGTTAACGTAACGTAAAAATTCAGTGAACAGCAAGCACTGAGAAATATTAGGAGGAATCTACACCTGCTCGTGGGTACATTCAGTTCCGAGCACTCGATTAACTTGCGCGGGGAGCACTTGAGAGAAATGGCTGATATCAGCCGTGGTTTACGTGGCTTGCCTCCAGAGCAGAGGCAGGGCCAGGGCTGCACTGATAAAGCCGTCTGGCATATTCGTACGGAATTTGTGAAACCCATTTTGAACAGTTCGAAAATAAACATTGCATTTTATGTTATGGTAATGGTTGTGCACATGCAGATATGGTTATTTAGAGAAGCGCTGATACGCTGTTCTTGCTTTTTCAGACCATCATGACACAGACCAACATGTATTCGCTATTTATTTATTTATAGGCTATTACTAGAGATGCATTAATGCATATCTCTGCAGTCTTCCAATAAGAATAACTGGGCCATGTCTGGTTTGAAACATTGTGCAATAACATTTTTCAGGCACTTGTTAATATATGTGTTAATGATTATAGATCTGCATATCGTCACATTTCTTCCTCTGTTGCTAGAATAAATGATGTAGGCTAATGTGTTTGTGTAGTGCCTACTCATGTTATTTGAGAATGCCTTTGATCTTCCATGAAAGTAATAGAAAGTAGCTGTCACATCTCAAAAATTCAGATGATCTATAAGGATTCGTCTGAAACAGTAACTGATTCTAAATAAACATTTGTTAGCATGCTGACATCGTGCTTGCAGTCTGTTGGCAACCTTAAAGTGAAACTGAAATTTCTGCTAGTTTTTGTCACCCAGTACTTAGCCTAACTGATAAATGAATACTGGTTATAGCTAACACTTATATAAATCGATCATTTTATCACTGTATTTTCATACTTCCAATAGAACTAGAAATACATGAGTAAAAAGGGCAGGACAATCTTTTCTAAATTGTAAAGTGGAAGTGCAATGGAGGATGGAAGTGTCTTGGGACGTGAAACCTGGAGATTAACTCTGGGAAATGTATTCAATTTGATTGTGACACAGGAGAGAGACTGGGAGATTGTCCCATCCATCAATGTTGCCTTTTATTGTTTTAACCAGCAGGGCAAAACTGAGATTAAATTCAAATTTAAAATTTCAGGAGATATGAATACCTAAATGATTTAATTTTTCTAAGGGGCGACGTTTCAAAGAGGAGCATCCCTATTTGACTTTCTCTGGACGGAAGGCAGCAAATTTTAGGTCACAACAGTGGGTGATAACTACGTGAACAATCTAAAAAAATAAAAAATAAAAAAAAAACATTTTAACAAAATTCAACATGAATCACAGATTCCCCACTAGACTAAAGCACTCTACGGCTGAAGTCCTGTTGACGTGTGGGCAGACACCCACATACCTGATAAGTAATGACCTGGAACTAGAACCTGCGACATTCAGAAAATAGCGGTGCACTGATAAGTTTAGCAATATCGCAGAGGACGAAAGCGCTCATCCTATGACACGGAATCCAGGGCACGGAGAACAGACTGCTGGGTCTTTTTTTTCCTCAGGGTCACTCAGAGTTTTCGGTTCGTCTCCTAGGTGCTACCTGGCTTTAAAATGATAATTACATACATTTAAATGATAATTATACCACAGCCTGATTGGCGCGGTGGAATTAAATGAGAGATGACCGAGTCTAGTCACACACTAATAATCTCACGGTCTGTGTTTAAAAAAATGATAATAGAGGGCGCGGAGCACCTGCAGTGTGCAGAGACCGTAGCTGCATTCATGAAGTGCAGCACATTACTGGAGGACACGGTGTCAGTTGCTCTTCTGTAATATACAGGAGAGATGAGAAGCGCAAAAAAGGGGTTTGAAATATACGATAGCGGAAATGTCAATTCCGAGAGACGGAGGCGCCTCGATCTTCAGGGAAACGTCTTTACCGAGCGCTCCCTGGAAAGCAGGAACGGCTTCCCATTGACCGTCTCGCAAAAGCCAGATGAGATTTTTTAAAAGCCTCCGCCACCGGAGGCGGGTGTGTTATTGCGGCTGTTAGCAACGAAGCAGCGTCCTCCGAGCTGACGAGGTAAAAGCGGCCAGCTGGCGTGAACTCCAAACCCCCAACACCCCCCCCCGCCCCTTTGCGTTAAATGCCAAGGCTCCCCCGTTCGTCTTCAAACAACCGCTGACCACCGAGGGCCACTGGGAATTTACTCAACTCCCCAAATTACCTTTAAAAGATAAGAGCGTGTTGCTTTCATTTAAAGCCAGAGATAACGACGGGCTAAAGCCAGCGCTTGTGGGGCGAAACGCAGATTCAATTTGGTCCTGCGGTCAATTTGCCTCAGCGACAGCTGACCGGGAGCCCAAAGCGCTTATCTGCCCTTCAGCGGCCTCGCCCAATCGGGTTGCGACGATCAAGCCTGTGCGAGCGGATACGATGTAAGGTTCTCCAAAAAAAAGGAAACTGTGTCCAAAAAAAGAACTGCGCTCCAAATCGCAGTGGAGCGCAGGGGACTTTCCACATCAAGGCGGACATGTGGGCTGAGGGGCGAGGTCAAACGGGAAATGGCAGCCGAGGAAATATCTGACCTGACAGCCGAGCCCAGGAAGCGCACAAACCTCTTCACCCTCGGCCGGCTGCGGCCACTTCTGCGCCTCTGTTCCAGTTCCATCTTTCTCTCTCTCTCTCTCTCTCTCTCTCTCTCTCAGCGCTGGATGGGAACAGGCAGAGGCAGCGAGTCGCACGGCTACAGGTGGGGCTGTCTGAGCCGCTCATCCCCCTCTCACAGCTCCAGGCTCAGAGAAAACTCGCCAAGTGGGCGAAACGCACGCACTCGTGGGAGGCCACCTGAAACGGCCTCATCGAGAGAAAAAAAAAAAAAACACATTACTTTATCTTCTAGAGATCTTTCTAAGAGAAATAAAAGGTAGAGCTCTTTGACTGGGCCCTAAAGGAAACATATTCAGTTAAAAAAAAACACAAAAAAAAAGAACAAATGGAAACAGAAGTGTGGTTAACTGCCCAGCTGTTTCCCTAGGCTGTGGACTGGCTCTCTCTCACGCCGATTTGTCAGTTTGGATGAGTCGGTCACCGTGGAGATGCAACTGACACGGCTGTGGATAGTGTAATAACCCGCGAAAAACAGGAGCGCGGGGGTCACGCGGCCCTCTGCATCAAACCCAGTGAAAGAGACGCGATAAAAAAAAAAAAGCAAATTTAATCGCACACTGACACCAGGGCTACGCGCTGCCAAACTCTGTCCAGAAAAGCCAAGCGCGGCACACGCAACCTAAAGCAATTCGAGCAGCGTTGGCGTTCGGCTGCTCTGGACGAGACAGCGACCATAATCTCCCAGCCCCCTCTGAGACAGACCAGATCGTGTTTGGGGGAGGTTCTTATCAGTAAACGCCACACACAGCCCCCAAACACAGGTACGCAGGCACAAACACAGACACACATACAAACACACGTGCACAGACACACACACACACACACACACACAGATGCACATACACACATGCGCAAACACACACACACATACACACACACGCGCATGCACAAGCACACACACACCCACACACACACACACAGACATCCAGAACTATGTCTATGCTAGAGGCATGTGAATAAGGGGGGACTCCAGGATTCATTATGCCCCCAACCCCCCCACCCCCAGCCCCACCCCCTATCACCACCTCCAGGCGACCCAGGGCCCTGAGGGGCACCGAGAGCCAGCCCTCACCCAGACACCGCCGGCCCTGTCCTCCCACGCGTGCACTGCCCACCGCTAATCCATCTCGCCACCCTTCGGTCCTGTCGACAGTCAAAGCTGACACAGCGGGCAGCCCTGGTGGGCGTATAACCACCGGGGGGGAAGGGAAGGCAGGGAGACGATTCCCAAACGAACCAGCCGGGGGGGGCCGAGACAGCAGAGCAGAGCAGCCTTACATACGCCCCCCCACAAAGAGCTCAGAACAGCGCCGTCAAAGATTAAAATGAGCGGAAAGCCCAAAGACGGGGAGGGGCTGGGGGGGGGGGGGTAATTTATTTTCAGACCTGTAACTGTCATTCATAATTCACATAATAGTTTTAGCTGCCCCCTCCCAGTCTCACCATCCAACCCTCACCATCTTCTGAGTCTTATCCAATTATTTGCTGTATCAGTGTCATAAGTTGTTTGAATTCTCCATTCTCTTGCAGGGCTCTTATAGGACTCCAGTCTATAAAAGGACTTTGCTGGGGTTGTTAAGGGGCAGGGGGTCTGTGGGGGGAGGGGGGGGGGTGGGTCTACTAGGATTCCCAGAGAGGCTGGCCCTTCAGCACAGCTGTGTGATTTTCCCTGACTCATAGCAGGGGGGTGGGGGGGGGGGGGGTGGGGGACGTCTCACTTTCCACAGTTAATCATAACGGTTCCAAAATCAGGATGAGTCGCTATTTTCGGCACAGTCAAATAATTCAGAGCTCCTTCCTCCCTCCTCTCCACCATCCATCTGCAGTTATTATTATTTAAAAACCAAACAGAATTCATATTTAATACAGGAATGCATGCATTTATTCTGTGTGTGATTCAGAGCGGCACCCATTTTCAGATGGGAACCTGTTCTAGGCACAGTGAGGTAGACTGACATGGATTTGGGTGGGGGGGGGGTGGGTTTGGGGGGTGGGGGGTATGGTAAGGGGTGAGACGAGGACAAGACCACACACTGTTAGTTTCACAGGAGCGCACCCCGCACCCCCCACCACCCCCCCACCCCCGCCCCACCAGCGACCTCAAACATTTACCCTAGCAAAACTGCAGCGCTTCACAGATCTCATTTGTGTACCTTGAAACGACAGAAGAAGTCAACAGGCCAGCCCCCAGGTGGCCAAGGTGTGAGCCCCGAACAGAAAAACCCACTTAGGCCCCAGTGCACACGCTCCTCTGGGATTGGCCCAGAGCGCACGCTCCTCTGGGATTGGCCCACAGCACTCAACACATCGGTCACTGTGAAGGGGTACGGCACGCTCAAGCACATTTCACAGTTAACATAATTCATCTTGCACGGTGTTAAGCCGGTGTCTCTACCCTTCTGCCCGGATAATGGACCCTTTTCTCCCGCTCGGAAATGGCCGCGTCATCAGATACGCTTTGGTGAAAATGGCTTTTTGATGGCCACTGACACACAGGCCCGCTTGATTGAATCAGTCCCGGTAGCCGTCCGACATTAGCAGCCTTCTACACAGGGGAACAGAAGCGACAACAACAGGAGGGAAAAAAAAAAAAAAAAAAAGATTTTTTTATTTTTTAAAGTGGGGGTTTGTGAAGACTCCTCAGACGAGCGCTGCACTGAGCTGTGTAATGAAATGAGCGGGAAAAGGAACTGAACAGACACCAGCCGAGCGGCTGCCTCAGTCCTCCACAAGGTACGGAGGAAGCCACTCGCCCCCTGAGAGCGAGCGAGGGAAAGAGAGGGAGGTCAGGTGGAGGGGGGTGGGGATGGGTGGGGGGGAGAGAAGGGCCATTTCTCCAGTTCTGCCTCCTTCGCTCACGGTCAGAGTGATTAGAGGCAGCAGCGGCTCACAGGGAGACGCCGAGCACATCTCACAGCAGAAACCAGCGCTGCTCCAACTCCCCTCGCCAAGCTGAAGCACGGGGAGAGCCTTCCGGAAATATCTCTCTCTCTGTCTCTCATGGTCTCTCTCCATCTCTGTCTTTGTCTCTCTCACTCTCCCTCTCTGTCTCTCTCTTTGTCTCTCAATCTGTTTTTGTCTCTCTATCCCTCTCTGTCTCTCTCTATCACTCCCCATCTCTTTCTCTGTCTCTCCCTCTCCCTCTCCCTCTCTCTCTCTCAGAAACCAGAGTCGACAGTCCATTGCCTCCCGCCAACAGGCCTCTATACACACAAAACGCATAACAGTCTGCCTTCCACCAAAACACATCCATAAACGAGCGGAAGCACCACTCAATATCCACACAGCCACCCTACGCACACCGCACCGCACGAACACAGCAGACGCGTATCTACGGCAGCGGAGGTGATAAAACGCCTCTCCAGAGCCGCGCCACAACGCACTCGCGCCACATTACTTATCCTTTGCAATACTGCACACTGTGCATCAGCATGCTGAACAGCCCCCTCCGCAACGCAACAAAAATGAAAACAAATACGGTGCGCGGTTTGCGGGGCGGAAATCGCTCCCCGCCACCCGGTCTTTCCCCAGCGAGCTGCCGTCAGTCCTCACAGGCACGGTCGTTACTTATGCCCGCAGAGCAACAGCAGCAGGGGAAGTAAGGGAAAATCCCCGCGGGGCAAACCACGCGTTCGGGAACCCCTGCCCCTGTCGCCGCAGGCTCTTACCATCATCCAGGAGGTCATAGTGTCGCTTGCCCGCTGGACATCTGTACACCACGAGTAGGCTACATTTTTTTAAAGCTTTATTCCAACGATCTGAAGTAAACCAGTTTTCTGGCCAGACCGGAGTCAAATTCTTTATTTACTGTATGTTCAGTTACCCAATAGCCAACAGTAACATTCCTGCACCTCCCTGACCATTAAAAAAATCTAGTCAGGGCAGTATTCTCCAGCACATATCAGTTAGTACCAAGTTAGGCGTAAGTCTCATTCTTACGCTGGACCACTTAATCTTCCAGAGTCAAACAAGTCTCACAAGCATACTCGCTAGTCTGGCAATCAATTTATACTGAAACATTGGGGGTGACATGTCTCCCCATCGCACCCCAAATCTGAGTATATGAGCTTCATAGAAAACTCTCAGAGGCAGGCATGAGTGTTTAAAAAAATATCCAGCATCTAAAGGAATAAATTATATCAAATACATAGTCGACCAAGGAGAGCTGGCCTTGTCTTGCATACATTCCACATCATTCAGCCTCCTTTGAAGACTTGGGGGATGTTAGGAGGGGGGTTGTCCAATCTGTGCAGTGCTCCACAGGTACTAGAGAGGTAGAACGGATAAGAGATCAAACGAATCGCTCCATCACTCTGGCTTCGTGACGGTAGTTTTCAAACACAGCCGCAAAACTTTATGGAAGCTCATGAATAATTGCGATGACTTCCTGCATTGTTACGCCCTGCGACACCGGGTCTCAGATTCTAGGGTCCATTAATACCAACATTAACTTTGTCTTTAAATACAGTGAGTGCACCTCCACAGCACTAATAGCCAAATGCCATTTTAACACATAATCGCCCCCACTTTCTACAAAAAAAGAAAAGAGCCAACTGTTGCTCCCTTGTTCATGGAAAACACTTTTAATCTCTTGACCCCATTTTTTCTTTAGGTGTTGTAGAAGGATTTTATTGAACTCGTTTTAAACGATGAGGTACTTATTACCCAACTTTTCAAATAAAGTAATAAGTACTTTAAGTGCTCTCATCAACTGTCCTTGTAGATGTAGAAAGTCAGAGCCGAAGGTTTGAATATGCAGCTACATTCCTTGTGCTATTTCATATATTCAATCATGTATTTAACAGAATTTACAGGATGTCAGTTGTGCAGGCTTACATACACCCCAGCAAAAGATACAAAAAAAAAGACTAAACAGAAGTGCAGAGCACTCCATGCACAGTCCTCAAAAAAAGGATGAAAAATAGTGATAAGTCATAAAATGACCCGGCAACCTGTTTGCCCAATCAGTAGGAAAACGTGTGAAAGATGCCCGGTCAGTCCCTGGTCCATTATACTGCACACAGCCTGTCTGTCAAGCAAAGAAAGCACTCCTTCAGTAGGGGGAATATTACAACTTCTGGAAGATTGCCTCCTGATATCCATTTCACACTGTGTGGTTATTATTATTGTGCTGCACTCCCTCCCCCCAGCCACTCAACCCCCCCTTTTCCCATTTCCTTTTTTATGAGTCCCCACCCAGACGTGCGTGCCGTGTTAAATCAGAGAACAATTCAGCGCCATCGCTTTAGTTTTTATTATTATTTGTCTTTCCCTCGCGGCAGCGGTAAACGCAAAATAAGAAATTAAAACAGCGGGGTAACGTGTTACTTCTCTCGCGCTGCTAACCCCTCGCACGCGCAAACGCTAACGTCGTCCCGGTGTTCGCATTTTCACGGACAATCGCATGTGAGTGTCTGTCCGCCCCCCCCCCCCCCCCCCCGCGTTTTTCCAGCAGACGGTGAGCGTTACGCCAAGGTCCTTCGAATGCCAGCTTTCACAGCGCAGTGGCCGCCGCCGCCGCGGGAGACAAACAGCCCCTGAGTTATGCTGACAGGACCGTATCCCTGCCCGCGAGCCCGAGGACTCCTCTCCGTCTCGCCCGGCTCAAGCGGCATTTCAGAAACGAATGATATTTAGGGCCAGATGGAATTTCATTTGAGCGATGAAATTACCCAAGGTTAAAGGCAGAGAAAAACAAATGCAATTAAGGCATTGATTTGCAGACAGAAAACAGTTACGGAGTGATCCATAGAAGGCAATAACCGAAGTCTATAAATAAAAGGAGCCCTTACAGTATCTGCACAGCGGTAAATAATCCATCAAATGGGGAGGAGTTCGTCCTCTCTGACAGCAGGGAAACAACAGAGATTTACTTATTTCCTTAGCTTTCAAAAATAGGTATCAGACAGCCCACATAATTATTAAAAGCACACATAATGCTCTCTTTGATTTCATGATGCAAAATTAGAATCCTAAATCTCATTTAAGCAATTGATCCAATCCTTCCCCGCCCAGTGGTATTAGACTAATGGTATCAGTCAGGTCGTAATTCGATACAGTGGTATTAAGCCAATGATTATGCTTGGGAGGGTGAGGGAGGGTCACACTCCCCTGTATCACTCAAAGTAAAATACCAACCCAGAAATCACATCTACCGACCTCAAACACCATTCCCTGCATAATGAAAAATTGTGCTGTGCAAGGCAACGCTTTCTCACTTTATTTTTAACTTAAAAAAAATAATAATAACTGTGTTTTTCTCCACTGACTCCATTCCCAATTTTTCAATCCCAACTATATTGGGTGCTGAAGCAAAAAATATAATTGAAGAGTAAAGAAAACTCAGCCACACTCAAAACAACACTTAAAAAAGAATTCTACATTCTTCGTGAAATATTTTTTTTTTTTTACATTTTATTTTCAAGATGCAGTTGTCTCCCTGCTCATTTCAACTCGAATTTTATGGCCCATAAATTTGTATAAATAACAGTTACACTAAAATGTAAAAATCAGAAATGATGGCAAGCACAAAGACTAATAATATAACCAATTTAGAAATATTATTTAAAAAAGACATGATGGATGAAATTGATTGATAACTGTAATGAAGTTTATGCATACAGTACCACCATGTCTTAACCAAGACACGACACCATTCACAATTCCCGATCTTTTGTGAGGGTAGAAATGCTTGAGTTATTATTTGGTTTCTGTGGTACATGAGGGGAATGATATGCAGAACCTCAAAGATTCATTAGTGGGAAAATATGCTCTACAGGAGAGAAGGTGGGACACAGTGGGATTCGCATATGTAATGACTTTCACATAAACAAGGACACCGCAAGACCAATAAAAATAGTTTAAATTATAAACCCAGCATCAGACACCGGGGGAGTGATGCAGGAGGCCTTTCGGCCCTTCGCCCATTTTACTGCAGGAGCTGAGCCGTTGGAATAGGACCCGTTAATTAAAGCACCTGAACACAGAGACCAATGCCAGGCACGAGCCTGACACCTCAAACGAGGAGGACAAATCACTTGGCCGAAGATGACATCCCCGATAAAATTCACTGCAGGGATGGCAATGTTACAGAGCTAATAGGCCTGCGCTATTGCTGGTCGGGGAAAAGATAGTTTCCGTATAAATTAATTTGAAAACCGCTATGGTAAAAATTCAGGGGCAATTAAACTAGAATGGTACAAATCAAGGGGCAATGAAACTAGAACGGCAAATATTCAGGGGCAATGAAACTGGAATGGTACAATTTCAGGGGTAAATGACCGAGCACTTTTCAGCTGGACAGTTGTAATATATGCTTGGTCTGCTTGCGTAGGTCTTTTAAATTGGGGGAGGCTAATTTCACACAGCTGCCCCAGCTAATTTTCCAACCAAGCTCAAGCATATGAATGTCAAGCCCTGAAACATACTGAAGATTCCCATCAAAAGTAGGTGAAAAGGGGATCAAAGGCAATGTAAGGAAAATGAGTGAAGAGTGATCCTTAGACCAGAAAAAGAGTTAATCCCAGACACGAGGGAATGGGAATGGGAAATAATCCAGAAAACTCTTTGGGAGAATACAGGGCACAGCAAAAATGTTAAAAAGTAAACCTGACTATATAAATAACCACTGAGTGTTCCATGATGGATTATAAACCTGCACCATACAGACTCCCACTACAGGGATTTAAACGTACTAACTGTATTTTACAGATAATTGAGGAAACGGCAACAACATGATCAAGAAAATAACCAAGGTAACAAAGTCAATGGAAGGAGTCAAGCTCGATTTGCAACACGACACAGAAAAATCGCTAGTGTTAAATGAACTCTCAAGTGTTTAAATGGGACAAAATATACTCTATTAATAGAGATAAAATTACTCTATCAGAGTTTATTTGACTGAACATGTTGTTGTGTGAGACATGTTCACTCAGCACAACTGTTGACTCCAACAGTATATATATATACACTCACCGGCCACTTCATTTGGTACAACTGTTCAGCTGCTCGTTAACGCAAATATCTAATCAGCCAATCACGTGGTAGCAACTCAATGCATTTAGGCATGTGGACATGGTCAATCTGCTGAATTTGAAACCAAGCATCAGAATGGGGAAGAAAGGTGATTTAAGTGACTTTGAACGTGGCATGGTTGTTGGTGCCAGATGGGCTGGTTTGAGTATTTCAGAAACTGCTGACCTACTGGGATTTTCATGCACAACCATCTCTAGGGTTTACAGAGAATGATCCAAAAAAAGAGAAAATATCCAGTGAGCGGCAGTTCTCAGGGCGAAAATGACTTGTTGATGGCAGAGGTCAGAGGAGAATGGCCAGACTGGTTTGAGCTGATAGAAAGGCAACAGTAACTCAAATAACCACTCGTTACAACCGAGGTATGCAGAAGAGCATCTCTGAACGCACAACACGCTAAACCTTGAAGCAGATGGGCTACAGCAGCAGAAGACCACACCCGGTACTAGCAAGTACCTAATGAAGTGGCCGGTGAGTGTAGGCTATATATGTATAGTTTCATTTGAAAGACATATTTATTCATTGAACACACCACTCTGTACAGCACATTGGTTTGTATGAGTATTCCATCAACAGGGTGTAAAAGCATCCATATTTCCAATGCATGAGATACAATCGTAGCATTTCATTTACATTCTAAATTTATCCACACAGCCCTACAGCCCCATTGGGAATGTGGTCTATCACAGTGATGTCAGTATTTTAGAATAAAAATATCCAGTTCCATTGGTTGATATGACCTATGCTAGGATAAGTTAGCCTAATGTAGCTGAAGATCAGAGGATGTTCACACAGAAATAATATGACTAGATTCCTTTAAAAAGAAGTCAAGTCACAGTATTTCTTTTGGAGCATTCTCTGAAGTTTCCATAGAATAGCCCAGCCTGTTACACAATGTTAGCAATCATTTCATCATCTCATTCTACTTTGAAGAACATCAGCGTCAATTCAGAGCATAATCTATGAGTCTGACTACGGTTTGTTAATAATTTAACAAGGACCACTGCAAATCGGATAGGCCTACCTACTGACTGCAAGTCACTCAGCATCATACTGACACACATCAAATTGCATCTGCCAATCTGTAGTACACCCTGGAACCAAGAGGACCAAGTATTTCACAAATTCACAATCTGTATTAAACTTTAAAAAGACTTTTTCAGTCTTTTTCAGCGTGTTACAATGTCTAATACTTACTGGAGGAACTCAGTAAAGTTCTGATATTTGACGTTCCACTAATCTTTTGTAAAGAAACCTAAGCCGGGAAACATCCATGTCAGTCAAGGCAAAGTGTTAGGTCTAGCCTATATTCTAAAAATGTATATTGTTCATTTATTTAATTATTTTTCACCCATGAACTGTGAGACAGGACTTTTAGCTAGAGCTAATTTAATTTTAATGATTATATTGACATGACCTTCATTAAAATGTATTTTTAAAATTGAAGTTAATCAAGATGTTATATTTTAATCACTCTATCAACTTAATCACAATGAATATTTTTATTAGAAAGTCCCATTTTTTTATAGCTGTAATAAAAATGATTATTCAGAATATGTTACACGCAGAGAGACTGACCGAATGTAATTTATTCTTTAGGCATTTGGTGAAAAAGCTTTTAAATACAAATCAGACAAAAGCATTTCTTTATGCTTTCAGAGACAATGTAATAGAATGGGCTAGCAGTGGCATTATATTCACCTGCGAGATGAATAAAAAAAAAAGTATATAAAAGTAATATATTTCCGGTGAAACAGACACTTTGGCCTGCCAAACTGTAATCCTGATTGCATTTTCAGGCCAATTCATTTGCATGGGGCTCTTTACCGTTGAGTGAAATCAGACAATCCGATGGTACAGCGTTTTTAAAGTTTAAAGCAAAATGAGATGGATTGCTCAGTCAAATGAGTCCTGTCAAATGTACTCATTCAGCATATCATGTCAAATATAACTCATTTACTTCTCTCATCTCAAGAAGGGACAAGTTCCCTAATGAAGTTTTTTTTTTTTTTTTTTTTTTTTTTTTTAATAAACTTTTTTTTCCCTCCCATTTTAATCATTTACCTATCAGCCTACTGACTGTCTGTATCTCTCGCCCACAACCCTCCAGCCACCGCAGCAGACTGTGAGCTCCGATGTCTGGCCAACAGCTTCATCCTGGGCCCATCTGGGGAGCTGTTCGGCTGGTTGTTCAATTAAAAGATGCTTAAAGTCTTCTCCCCCCTGGCTGGCTTCAAATCATCAACGCGCTCCATCTTACTTTCCACTACCCCAACCGCCGCTTCCTGATATAATAAAAACAGAAGGTAAGGGATTCGCTAAATTCCCTCTAACTCCGCCCGTCTATTTTTTCAGCCATTAGTCAGTTTTTTTTTTTTTTGTTTTTTTTTTTCTTCAGTTTTCATCTAAATCTTTCCCACCTGGCCCGACGCCCTGTAATCTATTATCAGCCGGGCCACGCTCGACAGGCCGCCGTGTAAAAAAAAAACCTCGCCTCCGAACGCCGCCGCCATCGCCCCGGAAACCTGCGCGAAACCCGGCGGTATTCCCCCTGGCCCTCGCCGCCGAGATGAGTAATGGCGCTTCTTAGCGCAGAACACCCACAAGCGGCTCGCTCCGCATTCCGATGCCGGCGTTTCGTCTCGCACACATATTCCAGTCCTCCCCCGGGACTGCGCCTGGCACGCCCGCCCGCCCGCCCGCCCGCCCGCCCCCCTCCCCCTCATCGGCACGCATCGCTGCCGTGTACCTGTCCGACGCCGCAGACCGCTCCGTCATACTTAGTGTCATTCCTCGGTCACCTTCGCACAACTGCCACAGGCCACTTCCTGCAGACGCTGCCCTGCGGCTGCAGCTAACCTTCTCCAAACAAACCCGTGGGACACAGCAACATTAGAACTGACCTAAAATTTCCCAAACTTCACAGACTGCACAATATATTCATGTTATTATTATTATTATTATTATTATTGACCTTTGTTTAACCAAGCAGGTCAATGGGGAATTCAATACTCACTTACATTGACAGCCTGGGAATGCACATTGCATTGGGAATTTAAGGAATTGTGCAGCCAATCAGATGCAGAGGGGGGACGGATTAGTTGAGAAGGATGTACAGAGCCAGTTTAGTTCACCGAGACAACTTACAGAAGGTTAGCTGGCATAACAACCCCAAATGTGCATGAATAATACATGGAAAACATTCAAAAGCTCAAAAACGTAAGATGCCAAGAGACACACTGAGCAAAGAAGCTCTCCGGTTTAGGGGGGGGAGGGGCTCCAGTTCTGATCTAACTGATGACAGTACAGCCCGTACTTTATCGGGAACAGTCCCTGTGAGGTCGAGCAGCCTTTCCCGCAGGCTCAGAAATATCCGGAGAGGAAAGTGGAGAGGTCGAGAGCCAGCATTGTGTCAGACGCCAGAAATTCACCAGCTCAAAGTGACGGGCAGGAGCAGGGACAGGAGGGAGGGGTGAGAGGGAGATAAGGCCTCATGCAGAGCCACACTTTCAGTCCGCGTGTTTCTGCGATTCTTCCACAGCTCAGAAAACACGCATACTGGAACCTTGTGATTGCACACAAACAGGCACTGCAATAACCTAGTTTCAAAATGGCCAAGGTCGAACTTAACACTCATGACTTCAACTGGGAAAAGATATCCTAAATCTATGACTGTACAAATGCAATTGTGATACTGTAGGTAACTGACGTAGCGAAACTGGCCATGCAAAATAACTACACTTGCCAACGTAAACCAGCTGAAATATTTCAAATGCTTATTTGATCCAGGTATGGTCATTACCCGTGGCCCCCAGATCATGGCTTGTTGACAGACTGCTTTTGACTGGAAATAGCTGGATGCAAACACACCAGAGAAGCAGCACAGTTCGCTGACTTCAGACGTGCTGTTCCAACTGCACAGATGGCGGCTGTCCCCTTGTGAAGAGCGCTGCATCTTTCATTCCTTCCATGTTATTACTTCCAGACTTTTCCACCACACCTCAAAAAAACCAATCTTTAAGTTTAAGGCGAATCTTTCTGAAAACATACGGTACGTGCAGGAAGACGAGTGCGTCTGTTAGCGCTCAGCGCAATGCGCTTCTGTTCAATTGCAGAGGCCCACAGTCAAGTGGCAGTGCTCAGGCACAAAAGGAAGTGACTGAAGAAAACGAAAAGGATAACCGCACAAAGAAGTGTTCTTCACGCCAATTCATTTTTGTCCCCCCCCCCCCCCCCCCGTCACACAGCTTGCAATTAATTTTGATTCACAAATTGTGTCCACCCACCACCGTGAAAGGAACCAGGTACCTGTGCCACTCTCTGAGAGGGAAGGGGAGGAGACGTGCGATTTTCCTGCCGAGTCCCAATCCCGCGTGAGGCTCTGAGCAGCACCCATGGCAGAAATCAAAGACAGGCACCGTGGTGTTCCGTGACTGCAAATAATTAGAAGCCTCAAAAGCCGTCCCGGAGAACAGGAACCCGCCCCCTCCCTCACCTGCATATCCATGGAACATGAGCCAACAAACCTCTCTGGACTTGGGAGAGGTGAGCAAAGGGTCTAATGACTTCTGAATCCTCATGCAGTGAGCCAAGGACATACATCTCATTCATTTTGGGGGTGAAAACAAACAGGACATTTTCTTTTTTACTAACAACAAATTGTTTGTATTGGGAGGTACATGATAATATTGGGGGGGGACCATTTGATGTTCTCCCAAAGTTGGGGAGGATGTGTCCCCACTGACTCACCTCTGGGATCTACGTCCATGCACTCAGCTAATATTTTAAAGGGTTTGTTTCTGGCTTTCCAAGTTGCAGGGGAATACGGACACGGCCTTTATTACATCAGAACATTCATTCCTAACATTAATTTCACTGCGCCATCAAGTCTGTTTACAGGGCCCGAGAAAGGAAGGCGGAGGGAAGAACAAATTGCCTTCATGTTACTGAGAGCACTCCTTCCAGTCAGCATGAAGCAGGACGTGTCCTCACAAATTAA